>NW_025969683.1:0-14146 GCF_021869965.1 Rhincodon typus | reverse complement strand
CACACACACACACACACACACACACAGTCACATTCTCTCTCTCTCTCACACACACACACACATACAAACAATCTATGGGGTGAATTTGCATTTGTTGAGACATTCTGTTTTGTTCAAAAAGCACACAATTTGTAGACAGTCAATGTAGCATTTTCTAAATTCTTACTTTGCAAATAAATCCAGTCTGACTCCAAGTTAATACACTGCCAGATTCCAGACAAGACCTCACACCTAAAATGCATTATCTGACCTCGGATGTCACCTCTGGCATACTGAGGGAACTGCTGAAACCTTTATTTACCTTAGGGCAGTGACTTGAAAGAAATTCTGGATTTTGCGTATTAATCCTTTCTAGCTGATTAAAGATTTAACAGCCATCTCAGGCTTGATCAACACCGCATCAGTTCTTTGATCTTTTGGTTATAAATTCTGTGTCTGATGACACCTCTCTGACACCTGAAGGAGGAGTGAGGCTCTGAAAGCTTCTGTCTTCAAATTAACCTGTTGGACTATAACCTGGTGTCATGTGATTTTTGACCTTGTCCATCACAGTCCAACACCGGCACCTCCACATCATGGCTACCATCAACTGTACAAAGCACTGGTGAGACTTCACCTGGAACATTCCATGTAATTTTGCTCACCATACTTGAGAAGGGATGCAAACTGTGTTGGCACGTCAGAAGAGGTTCACCAGATTGATTCCACAGTTGGGGGGCTTGTCTAATGAAGAGAGATTGAGCCATTTAGGCCTATAATGTCTGAAAGTTATGGGAATGAGAGGAGATCTAATTTGAGGTATAAAAGATGCTAAAGGGGATTGGCAAAGTCAACATAGAAAGGATGTTTTGTCTGGTGGGGCAATCTAGAAAAGAGGTCATTGTTTTATAATAAGGGGAAGCAGAGTTAAACGGACATGAGGAGAATTTACTACTCTCAAAGGATTGTGAATCTGTGTAATTCATTCTCTGGGTTCAATGGATGCTAGGACATTGAGTAAATTTAAGGAGGAGATAGACAGATTTTTGATTTGTAACACATTGAAGGATTATGAAGATTGGGCAGGAAAGTGGAGTTGAGGCCAAGATGAGGTCAACCACGGTTTTTTCAAAGGTGGAGCAGGCTCAAGCGGCTGAATTGCCTACTCTGGCTCCTGGTTCTTTTGTTCTTTCACAGGCATTACCAATAGTCGGGACTGACAGTGGTGGAATGATGCAGCTCTGCGCAAACAGTAAAATGCAACTTCGTGGATAGCCCAATAGCTTAAAAAAAATTGTAGGGGTGAATCATATACAACATACAGTCCCTGGTTCAATTTCCACGTTCTGGATCTTAACTGTACTATGAAAATTAGTTTCAGCCAAGATATCAATCACAACAATTTCCAGAATGGTAAACTTGCTGTATAATTTCTTAGATCAAGGTCATTTCCATTATATTTCCTAAGCAGGATTGTTCTACTGTTATTTACCCACCTTAGTCATGATAGTCTATACAGGAGAAATGCAGTGGCAATCTCAATGGCAGAGCAGACTCAATAGGCCAAATGGCCTTCCACACAGAAGCCTCACTACTCTACAAGCTGTACTAAAACTGGACACATTTTAATTAATGACCAAAATAGCCCATTTATTTACCTATTGAAACAGTCTTTAACACAACTAACAGGAATAAACGAAAAGAAATGTCCCTCAGTCTTTTTAATTAACTCAAAAACAATACCATAATTAGAAGCAAACTTATTCTTACAATATGTTGTAAAACTGGTTAGTTTAGCTATATTGAATTCAACTTTATACATTTAATTTCAAGCACACATTCACACAATAGACAAGACATTACTACTCCGCACAGATGATATAGGATTAAAGAGTGAAAACACAACAGTGGATCATGAGTCCAAATCAAAGGTTAAAATGAAAGACTTCAGTCTTGTTGATTTCATATTGACAGAATCGAGATACTAACTCGTCTAAATGAGAGGCAGTTAGTAAACAGGATTTGGATTTGTCAGGTACCCACAATATTTCAGCCAAGAGAGTGGGGACCCTTGCAGCTGTTACTGCTTTACAGTTTTCTTCTTACTTTTCAGGAGGCAAGAAAATTTTGTCTTCCATTTTAGAAGTCATCCTTCAACAAGGCTATTTTTGGTAAGCTTTTACAAAGTTAACCAAACTCCAACACGACTCCAGTAAAGTCTAGATCAGAATACTCGCATTGAGTTTCACTCTTACCTCTGTTATGGATGAGAGGGAGAGGAGAATTGAATTACATTATTGTTCTCCCCTTTTGTCCAATCGTGATTGTGATGTAGGGTGCAATTTATCTATATTTGAATATGATTTATTTGGATTTTTGAATTGTGAACCATGGCATTTGGGTTTTCTTTGTGTTTAAGAAGGGATTTAATGATTAACCTCTGCAAGCAATGCTTTTAAAAAATAGTCCAAGAAGGCTTGCATTAGAGGTGAATGGGAATTTGTTGACCTTGGAAAAATTTACAAATAAACAAACAGCAGAGTGTATTAGGCTTTCAGCGAAAGATTCCAGATTCTTTTGGATTTAGGGGAAACATCCATTCCTTGATAAGAAGCTTTTGGGTTTCAGTTTGGTTCTGCAGAAGTCTTGATCTGAATCTGGATGTGTAAACCAGTTAT
The DNA here is from genome assembly GCF_021869965.1 of Rhincodon typus. NCBI lineage: Eukaryota > Metazoa > Chordata > Chondrichthyes > Orectolobiformes > Rhincodontidae > Rhincodon > Rhincodon typus. Next base: position 11,489 of record NW_025969683.1, on the reverse strand, counting down.
GCCTGACGAAAAGAATTGGTTCAGAACTTAAGAAATAGGTTATCACAATGTAAGTGGAATAGTTTGAAGATTGCAGACCAGATGCATTTGGCTACAACCTTGAAAGAGTTATTCGAAGTAGGGAAAGATTAAGCCTCCCTGTGACTGTATTCCAGAACTTTCCATAAAGTGTTTTCAACTGACATCACGTGATCAGCAGCAGACATCTTTTAATTCAGTAAACTTGATTTTCTAATTTAAACAAGAAAGAATAGCTTTTATAAACAAATTCTGATTGTTGAACTTGTATAACACTCACTAGTTAGACCTCAGCTACATTAATGTGCATTCTAAGTATCGTACATGAAGAATAACTATTTTCCTTGGAAAGGAGAAGGTCAAAATGAGATTTAATAGAGGTTTACAAAATCATGAGGTGTGTGGACAGAGCAGGTAGGAAGAAACTGACCCCACTCGGAAAAGGATCGAGAACGCGAGGGCACAATACTTGCAAATGAAGCTAACATAATGTAAGAAAGAACGTTTTCATGCACTGAATAAGAAGGGTCTGGAATGCATTACCGCGAAATGTGGTGTTGGAGCTTAAACCAAGGGAGCATTAGATGATTATTTGAATAGAAACATAATGTAGGGTTTGGGAAAAGACAGGAGGATGGCATTAAATTGTGATGCTCATTTGAACAACCAATGCAGACACAATGGACTGAATGGCCTTCTTCTGCATTGTAACAAACGTGATGTCTTTTCATGCCTTGTTGGGCATGACGTTGAGGGAAAACGATTCTATTAGATTTTCCTGTCAATTCTTCTTGTGCAAGAATATAGGTAAAGAGGTTTATTTATTCTCTTTCATTCTTGAAAGCCATTCACACGTGTAGCAGATACAATGCCAATTCTTTGCTGCTTCCTGAGGATTTTGCATTTGAGTCAAGGCATTGTTCTGTCTTAGAGATAGTAGGAACTGCCGATGCTGGAGTCTGAGATACCAAGGTGTGGAGGTGGATGAACTCAGCAGGCCAGGCAGCATCAGAGGAGCAGGAAAGCTGACATTTCGGGTCTGGACCCTTCTTCAGAAAAAAAAAAAATTCTGTCTTGCAGTGAGAGTAATTGTTATGTAAAAAGCTTCAAGACCCAATTTCAATAGAACGACCCGGCATTGATCACTTTCAGACGTCCAGAAAATCATCAAAGGATCTTGCTAAATGTACAGCAGGACAGCATTTTTTTGTAAAATAACCTCTTGGCACCCCTGTTCACACGGGCTGTGATTAAGCTCCTACACCACATTTCTTTGTGGTGCTGTAAATTATCAGGTCATCCATGCACACTGCAGAATTGCTGAGTCCAGCTCTTACCTAGCTTGTTGCTGGGGCATTGTAAAAACCGGAAGAACAACGGACGCTTAAATCAGAAACAAAAACAGAAATTGCAGGAAAAGCTCAGCAAGCGCAGCATCTGTGGAGAGAAAGCGGACTTAATGTTTTGGGTTGAGCGACACTTCCTCAGAAAAGACTCTTCCTCTGAGAAAGGGTCACTCAACCCGTAACGTTGACTACGATTTTTCTCCACAGATGCTGCCAGATCTGCTGAGCTTTTCCAGCATTTTCTGTTTTTGTTGCTGGGCAGTGTGATGGTTAAGTTATGACTATTCTCTTGAATAGGCCTTTCAGAGCAACAAACATCAAGATAAAAGCAGAAAATGCTGGAAAAACATAGCAAATCTGGCAACATTTACAGAAAACAAGACAGTGAACATTAGCTCCTATATAACTTTTCTTCAGAACCCAAAGGCTGAGGTTGTTCTCACTCTAGGGATCATGGAACTAGTCAGTAGACTCTTAAAAAGTCAATTTTGTTGAGACAGGCCAAGTAGCTCACCTTATCTGTACAATCCCCAATGCACAGGATTGGATAAGATGCACCCTCAGGCACTGTATTTATTTCCCAGCAATAAACGTACAGTCAGTGTTGATTCGTCTGTCTTCAGCTGAAACTGTTGTAGCTGGGCTTAACAGTAATAGCATCCAATATGTGCTGGATTTCCTGTCTGTCTTGCGTAGCTTGTAGGACTTTGATTAACAGTGGAGTCCACTTCAGCAAGTTTCTGAAAATTTCCCAAGAATGGAGGTCAAATCCTCCCAATGCTCCTTAGCCAGGGCTGCTAATTGGACACTTAAATTTTACGTTGTGCAATCTGGCAGCCAAAGGTTCAACTGGGGAGGCTTCCAGTCCCTCCTCACCGGTCCTCTCCTGGCTACCCGCTGACAAGTCTACTTCTTTCAGGCAGACACTTCAATTGACTGGGTTCTGGGTTTAGTCATGTTTGTTTGGCACTCAAACCCCTTGTGAAGGTCACGATGCACTGGAACTTCAGGCACATTATCTTGACCTACTCTGTTACTTTGGGAAGCGTTCGGTTCCCATTTCGATTAGGAGACTACTGTCCTCAGGAGGTTGTCATGCTCCTGCGACATTGAGCTGCAGCTCAGCAACTAGATGAGGTATCTTACTCATCCCATCCACTGACTTATCTTGTTCTCCCTTTATATTTGGAAAGACAGTTCTGGCTTAGTAGATCTTTTGCTCATTCAGCAGGCGTGTGAGCTTCTTGCTGGTCACATTTCCTGCCTAGTTTGAGTCCTTTCGGTGTCCCTATTTCATTCCATAACTTTCAGGAGACTCATGCTCACAGAGAGCTGACTAACTTCTACTCTAGCTCTTCAAATAGATAAGCTAGCTTCCCCAAGAGCTCTGGGGCCAGTTGGGAACCTCTCGAGCCTGCTTTCAAACTTGGACATGCAACTTCAAGTAGCTACACGTACTGCTCATCCAGCAGATGTATGAATTCCCATTACTTTAATTTGGGCTAACTAGCTTCCCCATCAGTTATGGTATAATTGGAAATGCTGTTCTGCCACCAAACGTGGGAAGGATGTTTTGGATCGTAAAGTCTATTTCTCTGAAGCATTATAGAATCCATAGAATCCCTACAGTGTGGAAACAGGCCCTTTGGCCCAACAAGTATACACCGACCATCAGAGCTTCCCACCCAGCCCCATCCCCCTATAACACACCTAATCTACACATCCCTGAACACTATGGGCAATTTAGCATAGCCAATCCACCTAGCCTGCACATCTTTGGACCGTGGGAGGAAACCGGAGCACCCAGAGGAAACCCACGCAGACACGGGGAGAATGTGCAAACTCCACACAGACAGTCGCCCGAGGGTGGAATCGAACCTGGGAACCTGGTGCTGTGAGGCAGCAGTGTTAACCACTGAGCCACCGCGCCGCCACGGGCTCCATCTGGGAACTTTCTCTACTTCTGTTTATTCCTGTGAAGGAGGATTCTGTAGGCCATACTTTCAACCCCTGCAACTCCCATTCCAGCATCAGTGCTTCATTTCAGCTTTTCAAATGAGTAGTCCACACCACAGAATCTCTCAGTACAGAAGAGGTCTTTCGGTCATTCAAGTCTGTACTGACAGAAATTACTCTAAATCTACATTAGTTCCAGCACTTGACCCACTGCCTTGAATGTTATGACATTGCAAGCACTCATTCAAGTACTTTTTAAAAGGCTGTGAGGTTTCCCGTCTTAGCTATTCTCCCTGGTAGTGCATGGAAGATTCCCACCACTCTTTGGATAAATTTTCTTCTCCTCAAATCCTTCTAAACTTCCCGTCTTTTACCTTTCACCAGTCATAGAGCCTTGGTGAGGCCACACCTTGAGTACTGCGCACAGTTTTGGCCTCCTTATCTGAGAAAAGACATTCTTGCTATTGAGGAAGTCCAGCGAAGTATGACATATAAAGACTGGATCAACTGGACCTGTACTCACTGGAATTTAGGAGAATGAGAGGGATCTCTCAGAAATATATAAAATCCTGATGGGACTGGACAGGCTAGAGGCTGGAAGAATGTTCCCAATGTTAGGGAAGTCCAGAAGTAAGGGTCACAGTTTAAGAATAAGGGGTAGGCCATTCAGCATTGAGATGAGGAGAAATTTATTCACTCAAAGTTGTGAACCTCTGGAATTCCCTACCACAGAAAGCTGCTGGGGCCAGTTCATTAGGTATATTCAAGAGGGAGCTGGAGCTGGACGTGGCCATTGTGGCTAAAAAGATCATGAGGTATGGAGAGAAAGTGGGAGTAGGATACTGAAATTGCAAGAATAGCCACGATCATATTGAATGGTAGTGCAGGCTGAAAGGGCTGAATGGCCTACTCCCACACATATTTTCTGTTTCTATGTTAAAATGATACTCATTTGTTATATCACGAAAATAAAGGACCCAGCACCAATCACTGTGGTATGCCACTCAAGATCAGCCTCCAGTCATGCAAATAGCCTACTATCACCATCCTCTGTCTCCTACCACTAGGAACCAATTTGCCATGTTACCCTTGATCCAGAGTGCTTTTACCTTCTTTGTCAGTCTCCAATGTGGGTCCTCGTCAAAGATTTTGCTGAAACCCATATGAACTACATCAACTTCACTACCTTCATCTACATAACTGGTCACCTCCTCAAAAAGTTCAACGAAATTTGTGAGGTGGTGACTTCCTTCTGACAAAACCATCCCAAATATCCCTGATCAAACCTTACCTCTCCACGTGAAGATTAATTGGATTTGTGGAGTCATACAGCATGGAAAAAGACCCATCAGACCAATGCGGGTATCCTAAACTGATCTCGTCCCAGTTGCCAGCATTTGGCCCATATCCCTCTAAACTCTTTCTAGTTATTCCTTCAGAATTCTTAAGATCCCCCCTGCATACACTAAACCCATTAAGGCCTCTATTGAATCGATCCCATTGTACCTGTTAAAAGCCTCTCTGTCCCTTCTTATCCAGTCCTGAATATTCTAGATATCCAAAGTTCTTTGGGTTTCTCGTTTCGACATTTAGGAACATGTCGGACCTGTATTCTCCCCAGTTTTGGACCTGGGGCATACCAACAGCAATCAAACTGCCTCCTGTGAGACTGCAACTGCAGCCCTGTTTATGGAATGATGGTTCCTCAATTCAGCAACAATGGGATAGCTTAGTATTCAGTCGCATGTCTTCAGGACGCCCTGCTCCAGATAAAGCTGGCTTTTTCAAAAAGAAATTCGCAGGACGTGCGTCAGTGGCTGGAACAGCATTTATTGCCATTCCCTGGTTGTCCTTGAGAAGATGGTACCTCAACTGCCTTTCTGAACTACTGTTGCCCATTTTGTGCAAGTACCCCATAATGCTATTAGGGAGTGTGTTCTGGGATTTTGAACCATTGATACTGGAAGAACAGTGATATGTTTCTAAGACAGGCTAAGGAAATAGCTTGAAGGAACTTACAGGCAATTCCTGGTGCTCAGTCATGCAGATCTTTGACTGTGGAGTCTCTCCTTCACAGAATCACATAATTGTTCTGGCACGGAAGGTCGTCATTCGACCCATTGTGCCTGCACTGTTATATTATCTAGTCTTCTGCTTTTTCTCCATATCCCTGCATGTCCTTTCTATCCAAATAATTATCTAATGCTCTCGAATGCCTCAATTGAATTTGCCTCCACCACCTTTCCGGGTAGTGCGTTCTATACTATGCGCTATGAAAAGAAAGTTTATTCTCCTATCACCCTTGTTTCATGTTTACATCACTTAAAATCAAATCTATGCACTCTAGTTCATTTTTCTTTTATAAGCAGGCTCGGGTTCTCCCTATTTACGTTATCTGCCTGCTTATGATTTTTAAAACCTCTATCAAATCTATTGTCTTAATTCATTGGATAGAAACTGCCTCGGTCCCTGATTAGCTCAGGAAACAAGTTCTTTGCCAATTTGATTTCTGGCTCAATCCATTTTCTCTTTTGAAATCATCAGGTTCTTTTTCGACGCCTTTTCATTTCACTGGCCTGACTTCAGACTTTTTATATTCTGGGCAGCTTTTCTCGAGTCGCCTGTTTCTTGTTTCTGGTTCTCTTCTGTTTTTTAATGTCCTTGGACTATCCTGGATTTTCAGGACACAGTACCTGGAACCTAACCAAGTCATTCTCCAATAACATAACTCATTCTCTGTTTCTGTTTTTAATTCCATATCCCACAGCTTCTGCTGGAAGCTTTTTTTTCCCCTCTAGCTTCCCTTTCAATTTCTTGCAACTCTAATCATAGTTTCCTTTCTTCCAGTAACATCAGCCTTTTTATTTGCTAAGGTAACTATCCTGTGTAGAGTATCCTAATCAGTTTTAGGATCTGACTTCTACATGTTCCAGATATGGAGTAACTGAGGTTTAAAAGCTCAAATATCTGAAGTACAACCTTTTTGCTTTACTGAGTACCTTCACCTATATTGTCCAAGCTACAAATCTAAACCGTCCGACGCTTAGAGAAGCTACGGTTTCATGAGATAAGCCTTTCTTTGCTATGTATGTCTTTACAGCAAAATTCTATATTTTCTCCTAATGTTAAGTTTAAGAGAATTTACTGTTGTATATTCTTTTGTATTCAAGGCTACTTTAGTCAATACACTTGTCCTCTGGACTTCCAATTGGTTCCTTTTCATATCTGATTCAGATTTGCTTCTTAGGTTTGTACTCCAATCAGATTTTCGCAAACTTTGGTTGCATTTAGCTCATTTTAAATGCATTCAATTGCAGGTTGTAGCGACTGTAACAAGGTCAGCCAGGTGGACCTCACTGGATATGAGTTCCCTGATTGGGGCTGTTAACCTGGTCCATTCAAGGAGCCCTGGCTGACAGATATAAACAGGAGCGTCAGAGGTTCTGTTCACTCGGAGAACTGGCTCTATGGAAGTCAGACCAGTGTCAAGTACTATGCACACGTAAATAAAGGGTGACTTGGTGACAGGATACCAGCCTCTGTAAATTATTTCAGTCGTGACGAGAGAAAAGAATACGCTGCTGAAGAAACTCACTCACAACAGTCGTCTCTGATTTGGGTAAGCATTTCGGTGATCATGCCTTTATTTGGGAACCTTAAATCATTTCATTCCGCCATCAAAGGCTAGGCCCAGTATGTGGAAAGAATGTGTTATTTGTTCCAGGCAAATGACATTGGGGCAGATGAAAAGCAATGAGTCATTCTCCTGACAGCTTGTGGACCCACAGCTTTTTTGATTATTCAGAGCCTAACTTTTCCTTAAGCACCAGATACCAAAACCTTTTAAGAGTTGATGGATTTGGTTAAGGAACATTATGATACCAAGCCTCCTCTAATTCTGAGATTCTGTCAGTTTTACTCGGTAGTTTGAGAAGCAATGGCATCCGTGTCAAGATTTGTAACAAGGTTAAGATGATTGGCAAAAGGAGGTGACTTTCATAGAATTCCTAGTGTCGAAACTGCCCAAATGACCCAACAAGTCCACACCAACCTTCCGAAGAGCAATAGCACCCAGACTCACACACCCCCCCCCCACCCTGTAACCATGCATTTCCCATGGCTAATCCACCTAACCTACACATCCCTGGACACTATGAGCAAATTAGCACAGCCAATCCACATAACCTGCACATCTTTAGACCGTGGGGGAAACTGTAGCACCCAGAGGAAATTCACACAGACACAGAGAGAATGTGCAAACTCCACACAGACAGTTGCCAGAGGGCAGATTCGAACCCGAGTCCCTGGCACTGAGAGGCAGCAGTGCTAGCCACAGAGCCACCATGTCACCCCACATTTAACCCATAATGAGATGCTGAGAGGCCATTTGCTATGTGGGATTAATGATGTAATAATGCAAAAGCGCCCACTACGTGAAGCACAGCTGGACTTCAAACAGGCACTACAACTGGCTTTGTCATCAGAAAGTGCTAAAAGTGGAGCTTATGGGTTACAGGGTATGCCAATGAAAGTGGAGACCCTCACCAGGCCGACTGAGCTCGGGGCCGCCACGTGAGTGAAGGCAATTCATAGCCTTACACAGGACATATCCCTAACAGAGGGGCTAAGTCAGCCCACAGCAAAACCCCAAAACAAAGCCAAGCCTCAGCCAAATAGTTAACATTTTCTTCAGGATCCAGGCTGGCAAGCCATTGTTGTTGCTACCAGAATATGGACTCGAGGCAGCAAAAGAGCCCCATTACACCTAATTTGACTAAGAGAACTCCTAGGTCGGTATACAGAGAGAGCACACCCTGGAAAACCTACATCTGGCTTGGAACAGTTAAACTGCTTAGCAACACCCAAACCAGAACCAATCAAAATACACGTCTGGTTAAATGGTCACCCGATTCTAATGGAGGTTGATACCAGCACAGTCACACTCCAACCCTTAAGTTTGCATAAGGCCCTGTCTAGGCTGAGGACCTACACCAGGGAACTTTTACAGATTAAGGGCACAACTTCTGTTCCGGTCTTGTACGAGAAGCAGCTGATTCAGTCAGCACTGATTGTAGTAAAAGGCTTGAGCCCAAGTCTGATGGGGTGAAATTGGTTAAGAAAGATTCATCTTGATTGGCTCAACATTTTTTGATTAGAAAATATAACGGATTGCAATTTGGGGTATCATCAGTCTGTGCCATTTTTCAGCAGGTGATGGAGAACATTTTAAAAGGTCTATCCCAGGTTGCCATTTACCTGGATGATGTGCTAATAACGGTAAGACCAATAAAGAGGACTCAGAGACCTTGGATGTAGTGCTTAAACATTTCTCCAAGGCGGGCTTATGCCTTAGAAAGGAAAAATGTGTATTCCAGACAACCCAAGTGACCTACTTGATTACAGAGTCGACAAGACCAGGTCACACCCATTGGAAGAAAAAGTGAGGTCGATCAACGGGTACCCCGGCTCCCACACCTGTACCCGAGTTTAGATCTTCTCTTGAATTGGTTAATTATTATGCGAAGTTCATACATTACACGGCCTCCATCCTGGCACCCTGATGTCTGCCATTGAAAAAAGGTCAGCCTTGGAAATGGTCTCATAGCCAAGACATAGTCTTTAGTGTAGTGAAGAAACAGCTGTTGTCTAAAGTGTTCACACACTATGATCTCAGGCAAGATCTAGTGCTGACATGCGATGCCTCCCCATACGGTATCAAGGTAGTGTTGGCTCCCAGATGGCCCAATGGAGAGGAACAGCCAATAGCATGTACTTCCCAGATATTGGCTGATGCAGGCCATAAATACGCCCAGATAAAGGAAGGAAGGTTTGGCAGTCATGTTTGGCGTGAGAAAGTTTCATCAATACCTTTATGGATGTAAATTTGTAATACTAACAAACCATAGATCCCTGCTAGGCCTACTCAAAGAGGTTAAGGCTCTGGCACTCATAACTTCAGGTTGAATTCAGCGGTAGGCTCTCATTATAAGACCATACAATTACAAGTTGGAACACTGGCTGGGAGGCCAAGTAGCAAATGCTGACACCTTGAGCCTTTTCCCGCTGGCAGATAGACCACCGGTGGTGCTATCATTAGAAGAGTCTGTTCTGGCTTTAACCTTTCTGGACACTCTTCTAGACACTACTGACAATATCAGACTGTGGGTGCAAAAAGATCTGGTCCTGGTAAAATTGAAACAGCTAGTGGTGGTGGGGGAAGCAAAAGGGCCACGACAAACATAACTAAAACCTTTCTGGACCCAGCAAGACCAGTTCACTGTACAGGATGGCATTTTATTATGAGGAGCAAAAATGATTTTCCCGAGCAAAGATCACCACCAAATAATGGTTGAACTCCACCAGGGTCATCCAGATGTGTCCAAAATGAAGATAATGGTGAGAAGTTGTGTTTGATGGCCAGGATTGGATGCAGACCTAGCTGCATTTGTGGGGCAGTGTCCAGAGTACCATCAAGGACAAAAATTACCATCAGCAGCTCCCCCACATTCATGGGAATGACCGGGTAAACGTTAGAATCGATTACGCATCCACTATGCCGGCCCTTTACGGGCTCAATGTTCTCAGTCACTGTGGATGCCCACTCAAAGTGGTTGGACGTACATAATGTTCATTCGTCAAACACAGGGACAATGATAGAAAAGCTGCAAGCATCTTTTAAAGTACATAGACTCCAAGAAGTGCTGCTCACAGACAATTGGCCATCATTTACCAGCATGGAATTTGAGTATTTCCTAAAGTCGAACAGCATTTGGCACACAAGGACAGCTCCATACCATCCATCTTTCAACGATCTGGTGGGAACAGCAGTCCAGACTTTGAAGACAGGCTTAAAGAAACAGCCTACAGCTTCACCTGATACCAAACTGTCCTGGTTCCTTTTTGATTATCAGTTCACCCTTTACACAACTACAGGGATAACTCCAGCAGAATTGCTAATGGGAGGAAGACTCCACGCCAAGTTAAATATGAAAGGAAGGTGAAATCGCAACAGGAATACCAATGCCGGACACAAGACTTCTCGAAGCAAGACAGACAGTTTACTTCAGGGAATGAGGTTTGGTGCCGAAACCATGGAAATGGCCCTGCATGGGTAAGAGGCATGGCTCATGTGAGATCAGGTCCCATGATGTACAAAGTTTGCATAGGTGAGGCCATCCCGAACAAGCAAGTGGACCATATGAAAGCTGCAAACCCTCAAACGGGGCAAGAGCAAAACCTACTTGGCCCCTCATAACAGCCAGAAAGGCTGTTGGAACCAGTGGGTTCTCCACCTCCATCGAGCATCAACGAAACCTCGGAGTCTGAAGTGGACCTCACGGATGTCAGCGTCTAACGCCTTTACCACCTGAGGAAGATGATGAATTTCTTCCGAGACGCCCCAGGCACAAGAGGCCAGCTACAATCTGGTACACGCCGCCTATATCCGAGGATGAGTTGGAGAAACCAGACCTGGTGCAAAGAAAGGCCACAAGAAAACCAACAGGCTTAAGTCCCTGGACTTACAGGGGGAGGGATGTAATGAGATTGTATTGAGATAAGCCTTGTGGACCTCACAGAATACGAGTTCCTTAACTGATGCTCTTAACCTGATCCAATCAGGGAGCACTGACTGACAGATATAATTAGGAATGTCAGAAGTTCTGTTCACTCTAAGAGCTGGCTCCAAGGAATCCAGATCAATGTCAAGTGCTATGCACATGTAAATAAAGCGTAACTTCATAGAATCATAGAAACCATAGAATCCCTACAGTGTGGAAGCAGGCCATTCGACCCATCAGATCCACACCAACCTTTCAGACCCATCCCCTCCACACTATCCCCGTAACTCTACATTTCCCATGGCTAATCCACCAAGCCTGCACATCTTTGGACCGTGGGAGAAAACCAGAGCATCCAGAGGAAACCGATGCAGACTTGGGGAGAATATGCAAACTCCACACAGACAGTAGCTCGAAGTTAGAATCGAACCCAGGATCTCTAGCACTGTGAGGCAGCAGTGCTAACCACTAAGCCACCATGCAATCGTCGCTTGTTGACAGGGTATCAGCCTCTGTGGAGCTATTTCCCAGACAAACTCCCAATTTCTGTTACAGACAAGAGGGAAAGATGAATTTCGTATAACAAGGTGTAGAGCTGGATGAACACAGC
>NW_025969682.1:11996-14154 GCF_021869965.1 Rhincodon typus | reverse complement strand
CCTCAGTTTCTCGTACTCTGTTTCAGCCCCTCCATTTCTGGCACTATGTTTCAGCCCCGGTGTTTCACGCACTCTGTTTCAGCCCCTCTGTTTCTCGCACTCTGTTTCAGCCACTCTGCTTCTCGTGCTCCGTTTCCGCCCCTCTTTTTCTCGCACTCTGTTTCGCCCCCTCTGTTTGAACCCCTCTCTTTCTCCCACTCTGTTTCAGCCCCTCTGTTTCTCACACTCTGTTTCAGCCCCTCTGTTTCTTGCACTCTGTTTCAGCACCTCTAAATCAGCATCTCAGTTTCTCGCACTCTGTTTCAGCCCCTGTGTTCCTCGCAGTCTGTTTCAGCCCCTCTGTTTCACGCACTCTGTTCCAGCCTCTCTGTTTCTGGCACTCTGTTTCGCCCCCTCTATTTCTCGCACTCTGTTTCAGCCCGTCTGTTTCTCGCACTCTGTTTCAGCCCCTCTGTTTCCGTCCCTCAGTTTCTCGTACTCTGTTTCAGCCCCTCCATTTCTTGCACTCTGTTTCAGCCCCTAAGTTCCTCGCAGTCTGTTTCAGCCCCTCTGTTTCTCGCACTCTGTTTCAGCCCCTCGCTTTCAGCTCCTCTGTTTCTCGCACTCTGTTCCAACACCTCTCTTTCTCGCACTCCGTTTCAGCCCATCTGTTTCTCACACTCTGTTTCAGCCCCTCTGTTTCAGCCCCTCTTCTTCTCACACTCTGTTTCAGCCCCTCAGTTTCACGCACTCTGTTCCAGCCTCTCTGTTTCTCCCACTCTGTTTCAGCCCCTCTGTTTCTCGTGCTCTTTTTAAGTCCCTCTGTTTCTCGCTCTCTGTTTCAACCCCACTGTTTCAGCTCCTCTGTTTCTCGCACTCTGTTTCAGCCCCTCTGTTTCTCGTGCTCTTTTTAATTCCCTCGGTTTCTCGCACTCTGTTTCAGACCCGCTGTTTCAGCTCATCTGTTTCTCGCACTCTGTTTCAGCACCTCTGTTTCTCGCACTCTGTCACAGTCCCTCCTTTTCTCGCACTTTGTTTCTGCCACTCTGTTTCACACACTCTGTTTCAGCCCCTCTGTTTCGCACTCCATGTTTCAGCTCCTCTGTATCTCGCACTGTCTTTCAGCACCTCTGTTTCTCGCACTCTGTTACCTCCCCTCTGTTTCTCGAACTATGTTTCTGTCACTCTGTTTCTTGCACTCTGTTTCAGCACCTCTGTTTACCACCCTCTGTTTCTCACCCTCTGTTTCACATCCCCTGGTTCTGCACCTCTGTTTCTCAATCTCTGTTTCGCACCCTCTATTTGCCACCCTCTGTACTGCACCCTCTGCTTCTGCCCCTCTATTTATGCACCACTCCATCTGTTCCTCTCTTCATGCTGCTCTGTTTCTCACCCTTTGTTAATGTCCCCCGTTTCTCGCCCTCTGTTTCACGCCCGCTGTTTCTGCACCTCTGTTTCTGCCCTTCAGTTTCTATGCCTCTGTTTTTCTCCCTCTGTTTAGCACCCTCTGTTTCTGCCTCTGTTTCTGCCACTCTGTTTATGCCCCTCTGTTACTGCCCTTCTGTCTTCATCATCTTTTTCTGCCCCTCTGTTTTTCATCCTCATTTTCTGTCCCTGTTTTCCGTCCCCTGTTTCTCGCCCACTGTTTCTCATCCTCTGTCTCTGCCCCTCAGTTTCTGCCCCTCTGTATCTCATCCTCTGCATCTATCCCTCTGTTTTTTAGCCTCTGTTTCTGCACCTCAGTTTCTCATAATCTGTTTTTCTCATTTTCTGCTTCTCGTACTCTGTTTCTGCCCTTCTGTTTCTCATCGTCTTTTTCTCATCCTGTCTCTTCATCCACTAACTCTCATGCTCTAATTCTGCCCCTCTGTTTCTGTCCCTCTGTACTCCTCTGTTATTGCCCCTTTGTTTCTCATTCTCTGTTTCTACCCCTCTGTTTCTCATCATCTGTACCTTCACCCTTGTTTCTCATCCTCTGTTTCTGCCCTACTGTTTCACACCCTCTGTTTCTACCTCTCTGAATCTGCCCCTCTGTATCTCATCCTCATTTTTTGCCCCTGTTTTTCGTCCTCAGTTTCTCGTCCACTGTTTCTCATCCTGCGTCTGCCCCTCTGTTTCTGCCCCTCTGTATCTCATCCTCTGTGACTGCTGATACAGAGAAACAGAGGAGCAGAAACAG
>NW_025969682.1:0-11986 GCF_021869965.1 Rhincodon typus | reverse complement strand
TTTCTCATCCTCTGTTTCTCCTCCACTGATTCTCATGTTCTGTTTTTCCCCCTCTGTTTCTCATCCTCTGTGTAGAAGAGACCAGTTTAAATCACACAGCCAAGGCCCAGACTTCGAGGCAAAGAGATTTTAGTCGTGATATCACGGAGAGTCAACGCTGACAAACGGTCAGGTCCACAGTCTCCGACAAGCACAAAACTGTAGCAGAATTTGTACAGTGGTCCAAACAAGTTAAAACAAACTGCAATTGTACTCTGTTTTAGCAGAGCAAGGTCATTACTTCGGCAAATAGACATACCTTCATTGAAGTGGAATGTGGTGAAGATAAGAGTGTGCAGATGCTGACAGCCCTAACATTTTGCTGTCTGTCCTACGTGACTTCTCAGACTAGGGAAAGGCAGACTGCAGTTACAGCAACATGTACTGTTTCATAAAGCTAAGGTTTCCCTACTTCGTGCTCCTAGTCATGTATTATTTTAAGTCATTGTTACTCAGCCTAAGTTAAACAGTCTCAACATACAAGTATTCCACAATTCCCTCTTTTTTGATCCCCAGGTCAATTTCACCAGTCTTCCTCTGCGAAAGGAGGGTCGTACCCCTTGGGAAAAGTTTTCATGTCCAAGCATCCCTTTTCATCATAACCAGGACTGTTTGATATGTAACGGGGAAACATGGGAACAGTGTTTTGTCTCCCCTGGGGGAAGATGGTACATATTAGGCAGGTCGCTAGAACGCATGCTACAATTATAACGAGGATGATCCCATAATGGGTCAGGGTGCTCCACCAAGTCCCAAAGGGCCACCATCCAGATCCTGGGGGGTTGTCGTTGTGGTATTGATTCCCTATCGCTTTTATTTTGCTGACAGCTCACTGAACATGATCCGATAGGCATGTGATGTTTTCAGACTCATCTGGGATATAGCTACAGCAATCCTGTCCTATAATTGTGCAAGTACCCCCTTTTCTGGCCAGTGCAAAATCTACAGCCAGTCTATTCTGTAGGGACACTGCTCGTACCGCCACAAGTTCAGCAGACAGCCGGGAAATGGCCTGGTTTATCTCGTCTAGAGCATAGACTGTTTCATTGGCCAATTTCTTGAGGGCTGGGGCCATGTCAATCAGTTCCCAGGCTGCTTCCCCCCGACTGTAAATGGGAAGGCTATAATGAAGAAATGCTTGATCTTGGTTATAGCGCTCTTGCATCATTTAATCCAGGTGTGCCGGTGTAAAGTGGGGAGGTGGCTCATATGGGGGACTGTATATGCAAGATAGCAGGAACCCGTCCAGGAGGGGGGCAGCTAGGCGTAGGCTTTGTAGCCACATGCAAAATATGTACCGTTAAAGAGAATATAATGGGTGATAAACTCCAGGTACCAATTTTGTTGAAAAGTGCCTAAATAGTTGTTTTTGGGGAAAGTAAGAAGGCTGTTGGAGTCCTGCATAAGGAGAAAGCCGTTAAGAACCCCTCTCGTCAGAAAGAGTGACAATTTGCCCCGGGCCGAGAGGGGGAAACTAGAGACATTACAATATTGGGAGCAATGGCTATTACCCATGGGGATACCCTTTTCTCGTATTGCTATTTTAATGATGCAAATTGGGGTCATGTGGTTGTTTTCAGCAGTTAGCATAAAAAAAGGAGGTGACGGGGGGAGGTGTTACAATAATCCGGCTGGTACCATCCTACAAAACTGGTAAGAGGGCACCCCGCCAACTTCCACTGTTGCCTGTCTGTGTCAGTGTTAACCGTATAGTGACTAGCTTCAGTCTGCAAGCCGTCCCGATTCCCGGGTAGTGAGCTATTCTGTGTTAATACTCACTAAGCCATTTCAGAGGCAGTTAAGGGGATTGGTCGTAATGGGACTCCCCCTTTTGAGTGAATCGGAATGTGGGCACAGACCCAGCAAGAGGAGACATTTAAACGCACCACATATTCATAGCTTAAACACAGAAATGAGTTGTGGGCAGGGGTTTGTTCTATGTGATCTGACGCAATACCCCACATAAATAGCCCATGTACTATAAACACCAGGATCCTCATTGTTTGTCTCCCTTAGGTAGACCTGTCACGGTGGCTCACAAGCCTGGTTTACAACGTGTCCCGTGAATCCAGTCTGGCTTGCCTTGCACTTTGACAGCTGTGCACGTTGTCAGTACTATTTGATAGGGTCCTTTCCACTGAGGAAAAAAAGAGCGTTTTCGTGTGATTGGATATACACAAAATCACCAGGTTTAAATGGATGAGTATTCCCTTCCTTGGGCTTTGGCAGTGCCTCAAGTACTTTTGCGTGGTTGGACCGAGCTGCCTCACTCAGGGTCTGTGCATACTGCAGGGTTTTCTCATCGACCCATATTAGTGCTCCGGTCACTGGGGGCTTGGTACCTGTGGTCGTGGGTCTTCCCATTAAAACTTCAAATGGGGTCAGGCCTGTCGTTCTATGAACTTGATTTCTCAGGGTGTATAGGGTAATGGGTGAAGCTTCAGGACACGTTAATCCTGTCTCCTGGTACACTTTAGCCAGTGTATTCTTTAAAGTCCCATTGATTCTTTCCACCACTCCATGGGGCTGATAGGGTATGTGCACTTTCCATTCGAATCCCATAGCCTGAGTCAGAGCCACTACCACCTTTCCTGTAAAGTGCATCCCACTATCTCTATTTATCCTCACAGGTATTCTGAATCATGGGATGATGTCTTTCATGAGACATTTTACAACTGTACTGGTATCATCGTTTCTAGTTGCAGAAGCCTCTATCCACTTTAAAAACATATCCACTATCACCAATATGTATTTAAATCTTCCAGATGCCGGCATGTGCACAAAATCTATCTGCAGATTTCCAAATGGTCCTGCCGGTACTGGCAAGTGGTCAAATCTGGCTGGGGTCTTTCCTCTATTATACTGTTGGCAAATACTACAAGTTTCAGTTACCTGCTGAATAGCAGTCGTTATTCCTGGCGCAAGCCACTGCTGGGTAACTTGGTGTAGCATCCCCCCTTTTCCTACATGCCCTCGCCCATGCGCCAGGCGGGCACGTGCATGGAGGACCCACTTCAGGCAGACCACCCTGCCATCGGGGTGTCTCCATAGATTATCAGAATCCTGTACATAGCCATCCCGAACCCAGTTTACTTTTACTTGTTCACTGGCCCCTTCCTGGGCCTGTACTGCAACTGCCAAATCAATGGCCTCGGGCAATTTTTGGCGTATGAAAGAGGAAACAACCGTTGCTCGGGATGGAGCAGCTGTCTTAGCCATTTCATCTGTGGCAGCATTGCCTATCAAGACTTCGTCTTGTGCTTGTGTGTGCGCCTCGCACTTTATTATGGCTACCCTACTGGGGTGGGGGGAGGATGGCTCGGAGCAAGTTACCTATCAGGGTAGCATGCTGAATGGGCTTACCGGAGGAGGTGATAAATCCACGGCGCTGCCACAAGGTCCCAAAATCATGTACCATTCCGAATGCATACCGTGAATCAGTGTAGATATCAGCAGTCCGACCCTCAGCAAGAATACAAATGTGGGTGAGTATGAACAGTTCAGCTGCTTGCGTGGAGGTGCTGGGGGCAGAGCAAAGCCTTCCAGTAATTCAAAAGGGGTGACGACTGCATACCCAGCCAGTGTGGTGGTGTCATAAGGCCAGTAAGAGGAACGATCGGTGAAAAGCACCAAATCAGGATTGTCCTGGGGTGTGGATTGTAAGTCAGGGCGGGGAGACATAAACAGAATCCACGACCTGCAGGCAATCGTGCTCGCTTTCGTCTGTCTCACCACTGTCAGGGAGAAGGGTGGCAGGGTTTAACGAGGGTGTTCGCCTAAAGGAAATGTTCAGTTTGGACAGCAGCATGACTTCATGCCTAGTGCGGTGGGCAGCGGTGAAATGCTGTG
The DNA here is from genome assembly GCF_021869965.1 of Rhincodon typus. Taxonomy (NCBI): domain Eukaryota; kingdom Metazoa; phylum Chordata; class Chondrichthyes; order Orectolobiformes; family Rhincodontidae; genus Rhincodon; species Rhincodon typus. The sequence continues at coordinate 8,098 of NW_025969682.1, read as the reverse complement.
TTGCTGCTGAATTTCGAAGCATGAGGGGCCAAAATCTCACACTTACGGTCCAAAACAATAGTGTTCGATTTTTCCAAAATTACAGCAGTGGTGGCAACCGCTCGTAGACAGCCAGGCACTCCTCTCACAATGAGAGGCAACTGAGCTGAGTACTATGCTACCGGTCGCTTGAGTCCACCGTGCTCCTGTGTCAGAATGCCACTTGCAGGCCCCTCCTTTTCGCTGACATAGAGGGCAAAGGGTTTGTTGTAATCAGGAATCTCCAGGGCAGGGGCTTGAGTCTGGGCTATTTTGAGCTCCTTTAAGTCTTGTTGCCGTTCTTCAGTCCAGTCTGTCGGTTGCCCCCGTAATGTAGTCTGCCGCAGCACAGCATCCATTCGCCGATATTCAGGTATCCATTGTCTGCAATAGTTCACCATACCGAGAAAGGACGGCATTTCTTTTTGTGTCATGGGTCTGGGTGCCTTCAATACTGCCTCGACCCTCTCTGATCCCAGTCAGCGTGTACCATTCTCGAGAACGAAGCCCAATTACTGTACTGAGGGCTGACACAATAGTATTTTTGGAGCAGAGACCAGGTGTCCTCTATCAGCCAGCTGCACAGCATTGTCACGGCGTCTCATTGACAGGCATTACAATCACGGGAGGCAATCAATGAATCGCTGGAATATTGCAGTACCGTACTATCGCCGAGCAATGATAGTTCAAGGAGGTTTGTTTGGACTGCAGAGGCATATATGGCCGGGCTCTCAGTGTAGCCTTGGGGAAGCCAGGTCCACGTATACTTTCTGTCACTGTAGGTAAATGCAAAGAGATCTTGGCTGTCCTCATGGAGAGGAATAGAAAAGAAGGCTAAGCAGAAGTCAATGACTGTGTAACAGGACGAATCGGGGGCCAGGGAGGACAGAATCACATTGGTGTCAGGGACTACGGGGGTGACAGGTATCCCAATCTGGTAGATGGCTCGTAGGTCCTGGACAAAGCGCCATTCGTCTTTCCGTCCAGGTTTTGAGGGAGGCAGTATGGGAGTGTTGCAGGGGCTATGGGTCGGGCGCAAAACACCTTGAGTGAGTAGCGCCTCAATGACTGGCCTTTTCCCCTCCTCTGCCTCCCTTGACAAACGGTACTGTTTAATAGAGGGCAGGGCAGCCCGGGCCCAAACATCCACCCGATGTGGCGGGGCCAAGGAGACCAGGCCAACATGGGTTTTGTGCAGTGCCCACAGGGAGAAAGGGACAGTCTGCAGGAGGAAAGGGCAAAAGAAGTTTACCGAGCGGGGTGGCTGAAATCGACAGAATGTCACTTCCCATTTCTCAGGCAGTAACCTAATACAGCCCAAGTGCCAAAAGGACGTCAATCAGTACAATCCTGAAAGCCTCAAAAGGTACCTTTTCGGTACGCAGAGGATTTTCCTCACCTAAACACTTTACCATAGGGTCAATCTGTTTGGGGGTCGCAGGGGCCTTTACGGCCAAGGTGACATGAGAGACTGACTCGGGACCCATTTCAAACAAGGAACCCTGGGTATGAGTCAAATCAATCTCTGCTCCCAGTCCCAAGGAGCTAAAATAAATCTTTCCCCTAAAGCAAAGGATACCAGACATACCCAGGAAAGGTATAGCTTTTCTAGTGTAGTTATCGGACTCAGAATTTTTGGAAAATAGGGCCGTGCAATGGGTCTTAGTAATTAATCTCCTGGTGGAAAGGAGATTATGTAAATTGCGCATGCGCTCATCACGCCTGTCTGCAAGGGCTGCAGCTAAGCACACCAACATTTTCTCAAGGGGGTTGTTCTGTACTTGCCAACAGTACAAAACAGCCATTTCAGATTTTAAAGCTTCTGTTTCTTTGAGCAGCATGCTATAGGCTTGTGGAACTGAATTTTCGGGCAATTCGAGAAATAGTCTCTGTTGAGTGTAGTGAATCGTGGCCCTTAACTTGCAAAGCACTTGGTGTCCTAATAAGCTCACTGGGGAATGTTTGGCAATAGCAAAGGTCTCGCGCACCCTATGATCTCCAATTTCTATTGGTACTGGATGGGACAGAGGCTCAACCATAGGAATTCCGGTTACCCCTACATTAGAAAATTTTTTAGGACTACAGAGTAATTCCACAGAGGGGAGCACAGATGAAATTGTCGCGCTGGAATCAATTAGAAAATTTACTCGTCTCCCTTTAATTTCTATTTCTATCATTGGGTCCTCCCGGAGAGAAGAGGATAATCTGATCATTGCAGCCCCTCCGGGGCACCGCTATTGTCCCTGAGGGGAAGGGTTGTTCAGCGAAAAGGGGATACACTGTTTCTGATATACTCTGCGAGTCCCTTCCGCTCCGTTGCAGCAGTCCCTGGCCCAATGGCCTTTCTGCCCGCATCGCCAGCAGACATCCTGCTCTGTCTCTTCCCTGCCATCTCCAGTCACGATCACCATTATGGAGATTTCGTTGGTTACCTCTGTTGCCTCCAGATCTAAGCCGCTGGACAAACTGGCCTTTAAGTTCACTTGATTTCTTTGTAAATAAGCCTTGCTTATCCATGTTGGTCAGAAGTGTAATAAACTCATTCCATCCCTGCTGCTACCAAGTCAGGTTGGCCAATTTAAAGGCATGCACAGTATTAGGATCAAGGCAATTTAAAAGGGTTTGTATGGCTAGTGGTCCGTGCTGCTCAAGAGCCACACCTGCCAAGGATTCCCGAGTCTCCTTAAATCTAGTAATGAAGTCTGTTAACTGTTCACCCTTTTTTCTGGATACATCTGGTCACTTCCCCGAAATCTCTATGCTGTCTGGCCCCATTAAGAAAGGCCTCTTTGGCTCATGTCCGGAGCCAGGTATTTCTGCTCTCGTTACCCTGATCCTGGTTGTTATGGTCAGGGGCTCAATCACCGTTACGGCCCGGAGGAACAGCAAACGAGTCCTTGACCGCGGGCCAGGAAGTCCAATATGCAAATTTTAATAATAACAGCACGTCCTCAGGCAGTGGGTTGTAAATCTGACATGTTTGGACCAGCCAATTGTGGAATGGAATTGGCTTCTTTAGAGGATTCGGGGCCTCATTTTTCATACTTAGTACTTCCAAGGGGGTCCAGGGTCGCAAAACTGCTATTTCTCCTACCATTATACGGGGATATTGTTTAACCATATCACTAACGGGTACCTCAGAGTCACTATCAGGAGTGCAATCCCGCTTTATGGCAGTCCTACTCCTCGTCTGGACCCCTTCTATGCCCGAAGTACTGGCCAGGGACTAAAAGGTCCCCAGCTCAGGAAGCTTGGGAAGTTGTGAGTCATTATAAGGAGGCAGACGGTCCCTGAGGGCAGCTGCCAACAGAATATCATTCATTACCTGATCTTTGTTTTCCTCAATCTGTTCTAATTTTGGATATATTTCCGCGGCAAGGGCACTGGCCTTATTACCCTTTTCATTCTCCGTTACTTTTGTCTTTCTTGGATTTCGGAGGCTGATGACGTTTCGCCACCTCCAACCATTTGTCAAAGCACGAAATCATATAATTGTAATTCCAATTGGGATCCCCGTTTCTCGCTTCTGTCTCGCTTTTCCAAAATTGTATCTTTTTCAAGTCGAACGTACCTCCATAAGGCCAATCCCCGTCAGACCACCCATACAAATCACTGGAAAATGTAAAAGAGTACCTGCTGTCTCTGGTTTCTAGCCAAACCTTACCGGCGGGTGATTCTGGGGGGACCAACGGATCCCCAAGCAGCTTTCTTTCTTTTTCGATTTTTTGATCTTCTTTATGGTTTTCTTCTTCATCTTTACGGGGAAATCTTCTTCCTCGGGCTTCTTGGCTTCTTTTTTCCATTCTGTTGCCCATCATCTTTAACAATTCCTGCTTACGAAGGGATCAAACTCTGAATTCAAATGAATGTTAATACTTTATAGTTACGTATTCCTATGTTCTAATTCACCCTTTCCCAACACCGAGATCTCTTTATATCTTAGTCCTTGAAGTCTCCTTGACTCTTTCTTTTGTCTCAATAGTTCATGCATAATAAATTTGAGGATTTCTTAACGAGTTTCTGTCTTCCACACGTGGTCTTGCCCATCCCGTCTCTCCAGTCTCCCTGAGATCGGATCAGGGTGGCTCGACTGGGTCACTAGCCAGGGAAACTCAAATCCCTCTCTCACTTCCCTTTTTATCAATTTGTTCGGATCCCGTATATATATATATATATATATATATATACACATATAATATACAGATAGGGATCCTGCCGACTACGCCAGATTGTTGGAGACTCTAAACTAAATTACACATCAAAGGTCCAGACTTCGAGGCAAAGAGATTTTATTCATGATATCATAGAGAGCCAACGCTGAAAAAAGGTCAGGTCCAAAGACTCCGGCAAGCACTAAAAAGAAGCAGAATTTGTACAGTGGTACAAGCAAGTTAAAACAAACTGCAATTGTACTGTAAGATAGTAAGAATTGCCAATGTTGGAATCAGAGATAACACAGTGTGGAGCTGGAGGAACACAGCAGTCCAGGCAGTATTAGAGGAGCAGGAAAGCTGACGTTTCGGGTCAAGACCCTTCTTCAGAAATGGGGGAGGGGGAAGGGAACTCTGAAATAAATAGAGAGAGGAGGGGTGGGCCTGGGGAAGGTAGGCGGTATGGTGATAGGTGAGTGCAGGTAGGCAGTAGTGCGGATTGGCCAGTGACGTGGGAGGAATGGATAGGTGGGAGAGAGCTTGGACAGGTCAAGGAGGCAGGAATGAGAGGGAGGGTTGGTCATGGGATGAGGCCGGGGTGGGGGAGGTTTTGAAACTAGTAAAATCCACATTGAGACCATTGGGTTGTAGGCTCCCAAGGCGGAATATGAGGTGCTTCTCCTCCAGTTTCTGGATGGCGTCATTGTGACACTAGAGGAGGCCCAGGATGGACATGTTGTCCAGGGAGTGGGAGAGGGAGTTGAAGTGGTTCGCGACTGGGAGGTGTTGTCATTTGTCACGAACAGAGCGCAGGTGCTCTACAAAGCAGTCTCTGAGCCGTTGCTTGGTCTCACCGATGTATAGGAGGTCACATTGGGAACAGCGGGTGCAGTAGACCACATTAGCAGTTGTCCAGGTGAACATTTGTCGGATGTGGAAGGTTTTTTTTGGTTCCTTGGGTGGAGGTGAGGGGGAAGTATAGGGCTAGGTGTAGCATCTCCTGCGGTTGCAGGGAAAGGTGCCGGAGGTGGTGGGGCTAGTGGGGAGTGTGGAGCAGACGAGGGATTCATGGAGAGAGCGGTCCCTATGGAAAGCAGATAGGGTTGGGAGGGAAATATATTCTTGGTTGTGGGGTCAGATTGCAGGTGGTGGAAGTGGCAGAGAATGATACGTTGAATCCGAAAGTTAGTGAGGTGATGCGTGAGGGCAAGGGGGATTCTGTCTTTGTTTTTGTTGCAGGGAGGGGATGTGAAGGCAGAAGTGTGGGAAAGACAAGAGATGCGGTCGGGAGCATTATCGACCACTGAAGGGGGGAAGTTGCGGTCCTTGAAATAAGAAGGACTGTGTTTTAGCAAGGCAAGCTCGTTACTCAGGCAACCAGACATGCATGAATTAAAGCAGAATTTGGTGAAGATCAAAGTGTACAGATGCTGCGAGCTCCAGCTTTTTGCTATCTATCCTAAGTGACTTCTCAGACTAGGGAAAGGCAGGATACAGTGACAGCAATATGTTTCTGAGTACATTCTGTTCCCTTTCCCTAAAGCGGTCTGTCAGGAGCTGCAGCCGGGTGCACTTCTCACAGGTGTAGCCATCAGGGAAACTGGAAGTCTCCCTGATCTCCCACATTCTGCAAGAGGAGCATGCCACTGCCCTAACTGCCATCCTTACTGTCTTCAGTCTAGACAGAAAGCGGGTTACAGAGCCGTTATCTGTACGCCCTGCTCAGCCTCCTCATACCAAAACCTCTGGAGAAAAAGTCTCAGCACTTCCACCCTAATACTAGTCCACTCTCTGAATGGTTGATCCCTTGTGCACCTTTGCTATGCCAGTCACCCTTCGCACAAAGTCCCTCTTTTTTGGTCAGAGGAGGAGGGAAGGTAGGAAACACTACTGTAGTGTTCGAGGTTTAACCATACCTTGGCACCAGGTTCTCTCTGACCTGCTGTATAGTCATGATGACTCTGGCGATGTCTCTTTGAATTCCACTGTGATGACACTCAGCCTCCCTCTGATTCGCTATCATCCTGTTAAGTTTTACGATAGAGTTAAGTTATTCCAAGTTCCTCTTTCTTTTGTTGTATTTTGACTAAAGTGTTTGAATAAATTGTGTTTTGCTCAATATCAAGCAGTTTGGTCAGTCGAATTGCATCTGGAATGCAGCACCTTACATTTACCTTCAAAATAAGGAAAACGTTAGGGTCTAGGCTACCTTCTTTATATATTTTGAGAGAGTATGGTCTGGTCCATAACAAATTGAGGGCTAGTGTTGGGAACAAAATCTCTCATTGCAAGTATGGATTTAAGATTATTGGACTCAAAGGCAGCGAGTGATAACTTGTAGTGTCTTCTATTTTGGGTGTTGATTTTGGCTGATTTATGCAGGATACGTCTTGTGCAATCATGGCTGTTTCAGTCACTAAGAGTTTCCTGGGAGTGGAAAAAGTCACTTAAGGAGTTTTAGAGAAAGTGTGCAAAGCATCGCTTGCCAATTGGCAAACAAGCTAGAGTAGGGTTTGCCTGTGTCTGTGAGAAAAGGGGGGATAGCTGTGGCAATTGTGCAGGAATGCCATTGGAATCCTTCAAAATGGCTAAAATTCAACTGAAAATTACGCAGATTGAACATGAAAAGGAAATGAAACAGTTTGAATTACAGTTAAATCAAAGGCAAAGCAAAAAGACAGAATGGCTCTAGCAGAAGAAAAAGAAAAGGAAAGAATAACCCCAGCAGAAGAAATTGAGAAAGAAAAAGAAGAAAAACAGAAAGAGACAAAATTTGAATTCAAGTTGGCAATTTGAGAGGAAAGTTGACTTAAAAGGGTGGAGACGAAGGTAGAAGTTAAGTTCAGTGAAGAGGATAGTGATGATGAATAAACCCATCGCAGCTAAAGTCCCAGTGGGGATCTGCTTAAATATTTTCAAGCGTTGCCTACGTTTGACAATGAGGATGCCAAAGTCTTTATTCTTTTAATTTGAGAAAGTATATAAATAAATGAAATTGTCGTTAGCCATGTGGCTATTGCTAATTTTAGGTAAAATTACTGAGATATATGCATCATTATCAGAGGAGGCATCTGTGGAGTATAATGATCTGAAAAATGCCATCTTATGTGCACATGAGCTCGTACCAGAAGCCAACAGGTTACGTTTCAGGAATCTAAAGAGGGAACCTGATCAAACGCACATTTAGTTTGAAAAAAATCAAACGAAGTAATTTTGATAGGTAGATAAGGGCATTGCAAATACATGACGCTCATGGAGAGAAGATTAATTATCATGGAATCCCTACAGTGTGGAAACAGGCCCTTCGGCCTAACAAGTCCACACCGACCCTCAGAGAATCCCACCCAGACCCATCCCCCGAATCTACACATCCCTGAACACTGTGGGCAGATTCCCATGGCCAATCCGCCTAGCCTGCACAACTTTGAACTGTGGGAGGAAACCCACGCACACTCGGGGGGAATGTGCAACCTCCACACAGACAGTCACCCAATGGTGGAATTAAACCTGGATCCCTGGTGCTGCGAGGCAACAGTGTTAACCACTGAGCCAGCATTTGCGGATGAGTTCTGGAATTCACTTCCGGAAGTAATGAGAACTCATATGGAAGAGTAAAGATTTTAAACTGCAAGATTAGTAGTGGAAATGACAGATGATTGTGAGTTGGTTCGTAAATCAAAGTTTGGCTTCTGACATCATGTGAGGAATAGAAATTGGGGAAAAGAGAAATTCTCAGGTGGTAAGGGAAAAGGACAGGGACAGCACGGGGTTAGATGCAGATTAAATCTCTATCGATGCTATCCCAATTAACACTCCCACGGCAGGGACAGTAGTGTTAGATACAGAGTAAAGCTTCTTCCGCACAGTTCCCCCTTCCCCCATCAAACACTCACAGAGCAGCGTGAGTCCAATGTTAGATACAGAGTAAA
>NW_025969681.1:0-14158 GCF_021869965.1 Rhincodon typus | reverse complement strand
GGAGATGGGGGTGGGGCTTGGGGTGGGAGGAGGGGATAGGTGGGAGGAAGGACAGGTTAGGGAGGCGGGGATGAGCTGGGCTGGTTTTGGGGGTAGGGGGAGGGGAGATTTTGAAGCTTGTGAAGTCCACATTGATACCATTGGGCTGCAGGGTTCCCAAGCGGAATATGAGTTGCTGTTCCTGTAACCTTCGGGTAGCATCGTTGTGGCACTGCAGGAGGCCCAGGATGGACATGTCGTCTGAGGAATGGGAGGGGCAGTTGAAATGGTTCGCGACTGGGAGGTGCAGTTGTTGAGTGCGAACCGAGCGTAGGCGTTCTGCAAAGCGGTCCCCAAGCCGCCGCTTGGTTTCCCCAATGTAGAGGAGGCCACAACAGGAACAGCGGATGCAGTATACCACATTAGCAGATGTGCAGGTGAACATCTGCTTGATGTGGAAAGTCTTCTTGGGGCCTGGGATGGGGGTGAGGGGGGAGATGTAGGGGCAGGTGTAGCACTTCCTGCGGTTGCAGGGAAAAGTGCCGGGTGTTGTGGGGCTGGAGGGGAGTGTGGAGTGGACAAGGGAGTCCCAGAGAGAGTGGTCCCTCCGGAAAGCAGATAAGTGTGGGGAGGGAAAAATGTCTTTGGTGGTGGGGTCGGATTGCAGATGGCGGAAGTGTCGGAGGATGATGTGTTGGATCCGGAGGTTGGTGGGGTGGTACGTGAGGACGAGGGGGATTCTGTTTTGGTTGTTATTGCGGGGAGTGGGTGTGAGGGATGAGTTGTGGGAAATGCGGGAGACACGGTCGAGGGCGTTCTCGACCACTGAGGGGGGGAAGTTGCGGTCCTTGAAAAATGAGGACATCTGAGATGTACGGGAGTGGAATGCCTCATCCTGGGAGCAGATGCGGCGGAGGCGAAGGAATTGGGAATAGGGGATGGCATTTTTGCAGGAAGGTGGGTGGGAGGAGGTGTATTCTAGGTAGCTGTGGGAGTCGGTGAGCTTGAAATGGATATCGGTTTCTTAGTGGTTGCCAGAGATGGAGACAGAGAGGTCCAGGAAGGAGAGAGAGGTATTGGAGATGGTCCAGGTGAACTTAAGGTTGGGGTGGGAAGTGTTGGTGAAGTGGATGAACTGCTCGAGCTCCTCGTGGGAGCACGAGGCAGCGCCGATACAGTCATCAATGTAACGGAGGAAGAGGTGGGGTTTAGGGCCAGTGTAGGTACGGAAGAGGGATTGTTCCACGTAACCTACAAAGAGGCCGGCATAGCTTGGGCCCATGCGGGTACCCATGGCCACACTCTTTGTCTATAGGAAGTGGGAGGAATTAAAAGAGAAGTTGTTGAGGGTGAGGATGAGTTCAGCTAAGCGGATGAGGGTGTCAGTGGAGGAGGACTGGTCGGGCCTGCGGGACAGGAAGAAGCAGAGGGCCTTTAGGCCATCTGTATGGGGAATGCAGGTGTATAGGGACTGGACGTCCATGGTAAAGATGAGGTGATGGGGACCGGGGAATTGAAAGTTCTGGAGGAGGTGGAGGGCATGGGTGGTGTCACGGACGTAGATACGGAGTTCCTGGACCAAGGGGGAGAAAATGGAGTCGAGATAGGTGGAGATAAGTTCAGTGGAGCAGGAGCAGGTGGAGACAATGGGTCGACCAGGATAGTCAGGTTTGTGGATTTTGGGGACAGTGAGCTTTTTTTCCACCACCTCCGCCTCCACGCTTACTTCTTTAACCATGAGCCTAACTCTCCCTCTACTGACCCCTTCTCCCGCTTCCAACACACCCCCTCCTCCTGGACACCACCCCAAGGCCTTCTACCCTCCCTCGACCTCTTCATCTCCAACTGCCGTCGAGACATCAATCGCCTCAACCTCTCCACCCCTCTCACCCACTCCAACTTCTCCCCCGCAGAACGTGCAGCCCTCCGCTCCCTCCGCTCTAATCCCAAACTCACGATAAAACCCGCAGACAAGGGAGGCGCAGTTGTAGTATGGCGCACTCACCCCTACATCACCGAGGCCAGGCGCCAACTCTCCGACACCTCCTCCTACAGCCCCCTTGATCATGACCCCACCCCCGACCACCAAACCATCATCTCCCAAACCAGCTACAACCTCATCACCTCAGGTGACCTTCCACCCACAGCCTCCAACCTTATCGTTCCCCAACCCCGCATTGCCCGCTTCTATCTCCATCCCAAAATCCACCAGCCTGAATGCCCTGGTCGACCCATTGTCTCCGCCTGCTCCTGCCCCACCGAACTTATCTCCACCTATCTCGACTCCATTTTCTCCCCCTTGGTCCAGGAACTCCCTACCTACGTCCGTGACACCACCCACGCCCTCCACCTCCTCCAGAACTTCCAATTCCCCGGTCCCCAACACCTCATCTTTACCATGGACGTCCAGTCCCTATACACCTGCATTCCCCATACAGATGGCCTAAAGGCCCTCCGCTTCTTCCTGTCCCGCAGGCCTGACCAGTCCTCCTCCACTGACACCCTCATCCACTTAGCCAAACTCGTCCTCACCCTCAACAACTTCTTTTTTAATTCCTCCCACTTCCTACAGACAAAGAAGGTGGCCATGGGTACCCGCATGGGCCCAAGCTATGCCTGCCTCTTCGTAGGTTACATGGAACAATCCCTCTTCCGTACCTACACTGGCCCTAAACTCCACCTCTTCCTCCGTTACATGGATGACTGTATTGGCGCTGCCTCATGCTCCCACGAGGAGCTCGAACAGTTCATCCACTTCACCAACACCTTCCACCCCAACCTTAAGTTCACCTGGACCATCTCCAATACCTCTCTCTCCTTCCTGGATCTCTCTATTTCCATTTCTGGCAACCACCTAGAAACCGATATCCATTTCAAGCCCACCGACTCCCATAGCTACCTCGAATACACCTCCTCCCACCCACCTTCCTGCAAAAATGCCATCCCCTATTCCCAATTCCTTCGCCTCCGCTGCATCTGCTCCCAGGATGAGGCATTCCACTCCCGTACATCTCAGATGTCCTCATTTTTCAAGGACCGCAACATCCCCCCCTCAGTGGTCGAGAACACCCTCGACCGTGGCTCCTGCATTTCCCGCAACTCCTCCCTCACACCCACTCCCCGCAATAACAACCAAAACAGAATCCCCCTCGTCCTCACGTACCACCCCACCAACCCCCGGATCCAACACATCATCCTCCGCCACTTCCGCCATCTGCAATCCGACCCCACCACCAAAGACATTTTTCCCTCCCCACCCTTATCTGCTTTCTGCAGGGACCACTCTCTCCGGGACTCCCTTGTCCACTCCACACTCCCCTCCAGCCCCACAACACCCGGCACTTTTCCCTGCAACCGCAGGAAGTGCTACACCTGCCCCTACACCTCCCCCCTCACCCCTATCCCAGGCCCCAAGAAGACTTTCCACATCAAGCAGATGTTCACCTGCACATCTGCTAATGTGGTATACTACATCCGCTGTTCCCGTTGTGGCCTCCTCTACATCGGGGAAACCAAGCAGAGGCTTGGGGACCGCTTTGCAGAACACCTATGCTCGGTTCGCACTAAACAACTGCACCTCCCAGTCGCAAACCATTTCAACTCCCCCTCCCATTCCTCAGACGACATGTCCATCCTGGGCCTCCTGCAGTGCCACAACGATGCTACCCGAAGGTTACAGGAACAGCAACTCATATTCCGCTTGGGAACCCTGCAGCCCAATGGTATCAATGTGGACTTCACAAGCTTCAAAATCTCCCCTCCCTCTACCGCATCCCAAAATCAGCCCAGCTCGTCCCCGCCTCCCTAACCTGTCCTTCCTCCCACCTATCCCCTCCTCTCACCCCAAGCCCCACCCCCATCTCCTACCTACTAACCTCATCCCGCCCCCTTGACCTGTCCGTCCTCCCTGGACTGACCTATCCCCTCCCTACCTCCCCACCTACACTCACCTTTACTGGCTCCATCCCCGCCTCTTTGACCTGTCTGTTTCCTCTCTACCTATCTTCTCCTCTCTCCATCTTCTATCCGCCTCCCCCTCTCTCCCTATTTATTTCAGAACCCCCTTCCCCTCCCTCATTTCTGAAGAAGGGTCTCGGCCCGAAACGTCAGCCTTCCTTTTCCTCTGATGCTGGTTGGCCTGATGTAGAAGGCTTGATGGATTGTTTCAGCATATTGAGCACTTCACTAAATCAGGCATATCTCTAGTCTTTGCGGTTCAATTCAATGGTAAATAGTGTGTTTACCAACTGAGCCAATAAAGGTAGAGCCATGTCTGAAATCATTGCTGCACTTAATTTACTTTGATATGAAATGGTTCCAGAAATTCCTCGATGCGTGGACTTGTTAAGCGTGAATAGTGTTTAACTAACTCCAGCATGGATTTATTGAAGGCAAATCACCTGTAATTAACTTCCTTGAGTTTTTTGATGAAATACCATAGACACTTGATGAGGGTAATGCTATTGTTATGGTGCTTATAAACTTCCAAAAGACATTTGATAAAGTACCACACAATAGACACGTGAGCAAAATTAAAGTTAATGGATAAAAAGAATGTTAGCAGCTCAGGGTTTAAATTGGCTGAATGACAAGAAACAGAGAGCAGTGGTTAACAGCTATTTTATGGCACTGTCAAACATTTATAATCTAGGCATATGGCAACCTTCTGATATATATATCAGTGATCTGGACCCTGGTTCACAGGGCACAATTTCAAAATCTGTGGACAATAAAAAATTTGGAAATATTATGAACCCAGAGAAGAATGGTGTAGAAATTCAGTAGGAAATGGACAGGTTGGTGGAATGGGTGAGCAAGTGACAAATGAAATTTAAAACTGATAAATGTCAAGTGAAATAGTTTGGTAAGAAGAATAAAGAGATGCTATATATAATGGAGAGTACAATGCTAAAAAGGTGCGCAGGAGCAAAGGTTGCTGGCTGTTTTTGTGGATAAGTCACTGAATCTGTTTCCAAGATGGCATGATACTTCAGCTGGTGCTCATCCATTCCACCCGTTTCTTTCTCTTTTTTTTCTCTTGGTGCTTCTTTTCTTCACTCCCAGCTTCAGCGTGGCATCCTCTCGGCCCAGCCCGGTCCATGGCAATATCTCGGCCCGGTACGTCAGCAGCATATGGCAGTCTCTTGGGCCGGCGTGGTGGTGTCTCTACCTGGTCTCTCGAGCCAGTGTGGCGGTCTCTCGGCACGGTGTGGCGGTCTCTCAGCCCAGTGTGGCGGTCTCTCAGCACGGTGTGGCGGTCTCTCAGACCGGTGTGCCGGTCTTTCAACCCGGTGTGGCGGTCTCTCGGCCCGGTGTGGTGGTCTTTCGACCCGGTGTGGCGGTCTCTCGGCCAGGTGTGGCGGTCTCTCGGCCCAGTGTGGCAGGCTCTCGGCCCTGTATGGAGGGCTCTCGGCCCGGCGTGGCGGTCTCTCGGCCCGGTGTGGCTGTCTCTCGGCCAGGTGTGGCGGTCTCTCGGCCCGGTGTGGCGGTCTCTCGGCCCTATATGGAGGGCTCTCGGCCCTGTATGGAGGGCTCTCGGCCCGGTGTGCCAGTCTCTCGGCCCGGTGTGCCGGTCTCTGGGCCCGGTGTGCCGGTCTCTCAGCCCGGTGTGCCGGTCTCTCGGCCTGGTTTGGTGGTCTCTCGGCCCGGCGTGGGGGTCTCTCGGCCCGGTTTGGTGGTCTCTCAGCCCAGTGTGGGGGTCTCTCGGCCCAGTGTGGCAGTCTCTCGACCCGGTGTGGTGGTACCTCGGCGTGTGAGGTCCAGCCTGGGCATGTTCCAGAGGCAGCAGGAGGAGATCGGGGAGGCAGTAGTTTCAGCTGCAGCAGCGGCGATGACACTGTTGCCCATCGCAGGAAGACCGATCAGTGAGGGAGCATCAAGAACAGGCACCTGAGCTCTGTTGGACAGTAAGCTAAGTGGAGGACTCAAAGACTGTTGAACTTTTAATGTTATTCTTTTACTTTTCTAGTTTATATTAAGAAGAACCTTAATGTGAACTACTACCTTATTTCTTTATTTTTCTACTTATTCTATGAAGGTAATGTTTAACTTTTTTAAAGTTTGTTTTGTTTACGATTTTGTAACTGAGGTTTTTGTACCTAAGATGGCACCTGGTGTGGTGACATTATATACTTTTCACTGTACACCTGTTCTTCTGTACTTGGCTATACGTGACAATAAAATCTAAATCTGAATGCAGTAGAACAGGTTAAGAACACGGCCAATAAACAGAATCTTGAGCTTTATCAATAGGGAAATACAGTATAAAGCTAAGGAAGTTTTTATTATGCTGAATAAAACAGTAGTTTGGAATTAATTAAGAGTATTACATCAATTTGCGGACATCACACCTCAGAAAGAATGCAAAGGAATTAGCAAAGATATGGAAAAGAATAACGAAAATGATTCCATGGATAGGAAACTATATTGAAGAAACCGGGTCTACTCTTTGGAGAAGAGGAGATTGGATCGGGATATTCAAGATTAAGAGGAGTTTGGACAAACGGAGAAGGATTGAGAACCAGAGGGCATTGTCAAAATGTATTTGTCTAAAGAAGAATTGGTGACTTCACAGAATACGTGGTTCGGATCTGGAACATATTGGCTGAAAGTATGGTACAGCAGGTTCAATTGAAGCAGTCAAGGAGAAATCATGGTATTATCGGAAAAAAAGAATAAGCAAGGCTACAAGGCGAAAACAGGGAAGTAGTTATGGGTGACTGGCTCCGTCAGCAAGACAGCAAAGACATGACAAGCCAAATGGCCTTCTCTTGAGTTGTAGCATTGTACAATTCTGATTCAACAGGCATACGTTAATGCCCTCCCCGGGATGATAGGTAGCAGGATGGTCTTAATCATAGGAAAGGTTGGCAGATGCCCATCTTGCCTGCTGTACATTGAAGCCCTTATTAGGCAATAATGCCATGAGGCAATAATGCATTCTCTAGTCAACTAAGGGAGCAGGCGATTCTAGACATAACAATGAGCAATGAGTTAAAATTGATCAATAACCTCACATTAAAGGAACCTCTAGACAACAGGGATCATAACATGATAAAGTCCATGCTCAGCTTGAATGGACTAATGTGTGGATTCAAGACAAATATTTTAAACCTAAAAAAAAACTTGTAATCCAATCAATGAAAGAAGTATGAATTAAAATTTCACCTGCAGTTTGGAAAACTGAAATCAGGGTGGTTTTAAAAACTGGAAATAAAAAATTTGCCATCAATAATATTGACAATGAGGCCGTCAGATTTTTCTATAACAATCTCAACTGCTCCAATGAGTCAGAAAGGAAATCTGTTGGCCTTATTCAGTTGGGTCTACGTGTCACAACTCAATGCCTTTGAATGTTGCTTCGGCCAGCAGTATCAACTGAATCAGCAGAGTCAAGGAAGCTTCATCACCCTCAGAGGTCAAGTGGAGATGGGCAGTAAATGCAGCACTGCCAGTAATTCACAGAACCCAAGAATGGACAATGATTAAAAAATATAACAAAAGTTAAAGATATAAATCATTCAGTATTTTGGCCCCTTATTGCTTTTACGTGAATTTGACACAAAGTACAGATGTAATTACTGAGTTAGGCTTGTCTGTGATCTCTGACCTACAGTTAATTTACAAATAATCACTGTCTTGATCCAGACATGAACAATTCCCTATAAGATGACCACCCTATGTTTCCATGAAACTGGGCTAGATATTAACTTACTGGTGCACTTGAAGCAATAGTAGCACTGTCTAGAAGTAAGCCAAACCTTCCCAGTTACAGAACTCCAATGTCACCCGTCGGGACATTGTTCTTATTCAAACTCAAATAAGTGTAACAGTTTGTGAACACTGTGGGTACGTAGGACGAGACTCAAGGCCTTCTGGAAATCCAAATAGATCATGTCCAATGATTCTCCTTGGTTTAAATTGCTCACTACTGTCTCAAAGAATTTTAACAAATTTGTCAGGCATGACTTCTCCTTGATGAAGCTGTGGTAACTCAGCTCTATTTTACCATACACTTCAAATTACTCAGTAATCTCACCCTCAATAATGAACTCTAAAATCTTACCCACAATCAAGGTTAGGCTAACTGACCTACAGTTTTCTATCTTCATCATCCATCTCTCCCTAAACAGGGGTGACACATTTGCCAGTTTCCAGACCTCTGATATCCTCCTTTACTCCAGTGATTCCTGAAAGATCACCACCAATCTACAATCTCCTCAGCTACCTCCTTCAGAACCATATAAAAACCAAAAGGACCGCAGATGCTGTAAATCAGGAACAAAAACAAAGTTGCTGGAAAAGCTCAGTAAGTCTGGTAGCATCTGTGAAGGAAGTTCTGAGGAAGGGTCACCGGATCCGAAACGTTAACTCTGTTTTCTCCTCCACAGATGCTGCCAGACCTGCTGAGCTTTTCCAGCAACTTTGTTTTTGTTCCTTCTGAATGTGCCTTTACAAACCATGCCACAAAAGAGATCCAGAGATTTGCAAATTAAAAACCGAAAGTACCGCAGATGCTGTAATTCAGAGACAAAAATAGAAATTGCTGGAAAAGCTCTGCTGGTCAGGAAGCGTCTGTGGAGAGAAATCAGAGTTAATGTTTTGGGTCAAGTGACTCTTCCTCAGAACTGATAGTAGCTAAGAAAATGTTGGTTTATATGCAGAAGATAGGGTTTGGAGGGGGTAAGGAGTAAACAATAGGTAAGAAAAGAGCCCAAAGAGAGAAAATAGCAGTTATAAAGATAATGGAGTGGATAACAATCTGGCTCGGAGGGTGAATAAGTGTTAATGGGTCTGTTTATGGTTAACAATAGGTGATGTGTAATGGTAGACTATGTGATAACAAGGGCTCGTGTGTGGGAGTCACAGTAAGGCCATCGGAGAGCTCAAACTCTAAAGTTATTGAACTCAATATTAAGTCCGGAAGGCCTCAGGGTCCCCGAGAGGAAAATGAGGTGTTGTTCTTCCAGCTTGCGCTAAGCTTCACTAGAACACTGCAGCAAGCCTGAGACAAAGACGTTGGCCATGGAAGAGGATGGTGTGTTGAAGCGGCAGGCAACTGGAAGTTCAGGGTCTTTTTTGCGAATAGAACACACAAGTGTTCAGTGAAGCAGTCACTCAGTCTATGCTTTGTTTCCCCAATGTAGAGGAGACCACTTTTGAGCAGTGAATACAGTAGACTAGATTGTGGGAAGTGCTACTTCACCTGAAAGGTATGTTTGGGCCCTTGGATACTGAGGAGAGAGCAAGTAAACAGACAGGTGTTATACCTTCAGTGGTTGCAGGGTAAAGTGCCATGATGCTGTGGGTGGGATGGGGGTGTTGGGAGTGAAAGTAGAGTAGACCAGGGTGTCCCAGAGGGAACGGTCTGTGTGGAAGGTGGGCAAGGGAGGGGAGCGGACTATGTGTCTGGTGGTGGCTAATGATCCTCTAGATATGGATGGTGGTGGGATGGTAGGTAAGGACATGGGGGACCCTATCGCTGTTGCGGGCAAGAAGAGAATGGGTGAGGGCTGAAGTGGGGGAAATGGAACAGACCCAGCTAAGGGTCCTGACAACAACGTCTGCCTCAGGTTTGCTGCAGTGCTCTGGTGAAGCTCAGCACAAGCTGGAAGAACACCTCCTCATTTTCCACTTTGGTCTCTGCAGCCGTCCAAACTTAATATCGAGTTTAATAACTTCAGGGCTTGAGCTCTCCCATATCTTTACCCCAATCCCCATAAATAGGCCTTGTTCTCACATAGTCTGCTATTACACCCATTATTAGCCACAAACAGTCCCCATTAGCAGCTATTCACCCTCCTAGCTAGATCATTATCCCCTGCTTTGTCTGTCTAACTGTTCTTCTCTCTCTTTGGGTTCTCCCCCAGTTATCGTTTATTCCTGACCCCCTCCCCCATCCTATCTTCTACATATAAACCGACAGTTTCCCAGCTACCATCAGTTCTGAGGAAGGGACGCTCGACCCGAAACATTAATTCTGATTTCTCTCCACAGACACTGTCAGATCTGCTGAGCTTTTCATCAATTTCTATTTTGGGTCCAGGGATTTACATTATCAGTACATCCCAAGCAGCTCCAGAATTTTAGAATTTTAAGCATCGTGGCTGTTCCAAAGGACATAAACTGAGACAAACATCAACTATTGCTGGAGGACCATCAAATAAAATTCTCTTTGTTCAGCCTGAAACCTGTTTGTTTTCCATTGAAAAGTGCTGTTTACAGAGAAGAGTTGCAGACTAGCATATTTCAATGACCATGACAATGTTCAGAGGATGCACCATGCTGGAAACAATGTCCGTAAAAGAGAATGACCTCTAGCTAAGACCCCCATCCCGTAGTACATCAAGAGACTGGAATCCACGTAAAAGCACTTTGACTATATGTTCAACATTTATAAATAAAGCCTGCAATGAGAAATATAGGGGGCCACCTCAGAGAGCTACGCACTGCACTGAAAGAAATTGAGCAACACTGATTTTTGTTTAACTTTAGGTTTGAACAGTTACATAATTAACTTTTACAATTTACTTAATAAAGTCTATTTCTGGAAACAAATTGTCATAGAAAGCCCACCACCTCCTCTGGTCAATTGTTGACTGGTAACAAATGTAGCCCTTCCAAAGATACACATTTCTTAATTATGGATAATAATTGAAAGAGGTTAAACTCTCCTAAAGATAAAGATATAGGAATTCGGCATATAAATCAGGTTCAGGTGATGTTCAATCAGTTCAATGGTGCACACTGCTGTAACTGTGTGTCAGCGATGCAGAAAGGGAATGTTGAAGGTGGTGAACAAGGTACCAAACAAGCAGAAACAAAACAAAAGTTGCTGGAAAAGCTCAGCAGGTCTGGCAGCATCAGTGAAGAAAAAGTCAGAATTAATGTTTCGGGACAAGTGACCCTTCCTCAGAACTGATGGTAGCTGGGAAATTGTTGGTTCATATGCAGAAAATAGGGAGGGGGATGGGGTAGGGAGTAAATGATAGGATAAAGGATACAGTCCAAAGAGAAAGAAGAGCAGTTGGGATAGACAAAGCAGTTGATATTGATCTGCTAGAAGGGTGAATAGCTCCTAACAATAGGGAGCGTGTAATGGCTGGCTGTGTGATAACAAGGTCTGGTGTGTGGGTTAGGGAGCTAGGACATGGGAGAGTTTACGACCTGCTGAGCTTTTCCAGTGACTTCAGTTTTTGTTCCTGATTTACAGCATCTGCAGTTCTTTCAGTTTTTAATTACCAATCAAGCAGGCTGTTTCCTTCTGTACAGTATTGAGCCTTCTGAATATTGTTGAAGCAGAATGGAGTGTATCCCATTACACTACAAAATTCAACCTTATGGCTGGTGGACAGGCTCTGGGGAGGCAGCTGCTGAGTCATTTGTACCAGAACTCCCAGTCTGTTCCTGCAGCCACAGTATTTGATCAACTGGTTCAATTCAGTTCCTGGCCAATGGTAAACTCTGGGAACTGATAGTGGGCATTCAGCAATGGTAGTATCATTAGATCTCAGGGAGCTACTGCAAAATTCTTGCTTGTTGGAGGTGATCATTGCCTGGCACTTGTCAGGCATGAATATTGTTCTATTCAGGTAAATTACATAAATCATTTAGGACTGGATACGGAGCAAGATTCATTGCTGACGTGTACAAAGTTAGCACATACAAATTCAAAGCAGGTGTAGACCATTTGGCCTCTCAAGCATGCTCAACCATTTAATAAGATCATAGTTGATCGAATGTAACCTGAACTCCATGTTTTACCGACTCTTGATAATCTTTCACCACTTGCTTCTTGACAAGAATCCATCTACTTCTGCCACTTAGAGATCCAAAGTTTTATGACAGTCTGATAGTCATTGTCCATTGAGCCTTTTCAGAAGCTATCTCTAGCCTTTTCTCTTAAATAGGTGACCCCTTATTTTTAAATGATGGCTCTTAGTTTGGTATCGTTCCACAAGAGGCAACCCCTTCCCATCTACACTGGGAAGGACCTTTAAGATCTTGTATGTTTTAATCAAGTTGCATTTTCTTTTACTTAAACCAGCAAATAAAAGGCTAGCTTATCCAATCTTTCTTCATAAGTGATCTTACTTATGTCAGGCATTAGTAATTACATCCTTCCTTAAAAAAGGAGGCCAATACTGTACTCAGTATTAAGATATGGTCTTACCTATGCCCTGGAGAAAACAGGCATAACCTCCCTATTTTTGCATTCAGTTGCCTGCACAATAAGTAATAACATTCTTAATTTCCTAATTACTTGTACTTGCACACTAGGACACCCAGATCCCTCTGCATCGCACAGGTCAGAGACAGAAGTCTAATGGTCAGAAAACAAAAGATACCAACATTAAACTACATTGAGCAGAGGCCACATAAACAAACAAAACCGCAGTTGACCAGTCAAGTTTGAATTTAAATGCATCTCTCCCTTAAAAAGCATCCAAAAATATTACATTTATTTTCACAAACTATTCTCCCTGACTAACTGTGCTCGCTGTGAGCCCTATGAGTCCTTCAGTCGCTTACCTCGCTGACGATGGTGGAGATATACTGATCCTTACTGTACACCCATCCATCCAAACAGGGCTCCTGTTCCACCTCAGAAATATTGACGGAATCTGGGTCAGGAAATATCTCCGAAAGATTCCTGATCACATCCAACCGGTACCGTCTACATTTGCTGTACTGGAATTTCCCCTTGGCTTGTTCCAGAGGGATAGTCCGGTTCATCCACGATTCACTGAGGTTGAGATTCCCGGGAATAAAACAGCGATGTTCAGGAATACCCCCGAGAAAAACTATGGACATTCCGCAGAAACCATTGGGAAAGATGCTGAGGCTCAAAAGGAAGAAGATAATTTTCTGGAAGGGTCCCCATTCTCCGAGAAAAGCGGTGATTTCATCGTAATCCCGCATGTTAGTGACAGCGGGAGAACTGGCAGCGATTCTCTTCCGTAAAACTGCAGCAATTTGGCCGTTGGAGGGCAGTCCGGAAGTATAGCCTTGAGTAGTTTCAAACTGTAGTAAAAACTCAATTGTTTCCACCTACAAATATTAATCGAATCTTCAACCGGCACTGAGATCTCCTCCCAATCCGACTATACTCTCAAAGAGGCTCTTGCAGTAAACAGAGACAACAAGGTGTACAGCTGGATGAACACAGCAGGCCAAGCAGCATCACAGGAGCAGAGAGGCTGACGTGTTGTGCCCAGATTCTTCATCAGAAAAGGGGGAGGGGAAGGGGGTTCTGAAATAAATAGGGAGAGAGTGGGAGGCGGATAGAAGAGGGATAGAGGAAAGGATAGGTGGAGAGGAAACAAACAGGTCGAAGAGGCGGGGATGGAGCCAGTAAAGGTGGGTGTAGGTAGGGAGCTAGGAAGGGGATAGGTCAGTCCAGGGAGGACGGACAGGTCAAGGGGGTGGGATGAGGTTGGTCGGTAGGAGATGGAGGTGCGGCTTGAGGTGGGAGGAGGGGATAGTTGGGAGGAAGAACAGGTGAGGGAGGCAGGGACAAGCTCGACTGGTTTTGGGATGCAGTAGGGGGAGGGGAGATTTTGAAACTTGTGAAATCCACATTGATACCATTGGGCTGCAGGGTTCCCAAGTGGAATATGAGTTGCTGTTCCTGCAACCTTCGCGTGGCATCGTTGTGGCACTGCAGGAGGCCCAGGATGGACATGTCGTCTGAGGAATGGGAAGGGGAGTTGAAATGGTTCGTGACTGGGAGATGCAGTTGATTATTGCAAACCGAGCGTAGGTGTTCTGCAAAGCGGTCCCCAAGCCTCCGCTTGGTTTCCCCGATGTAGAGGAAGCCACACCGGGTACAGCGGATGCAGTATACCACATTGGCAGATGTGCAGGTGAACATCTGCTTGATGTGGAAAGTCTTCTTGGGGCCTGGGATGGGGGTGAGGGAGGAGGTATGGGGGCAGGTGTAGCACTTCCTGCGGTTGCAGGGAAAAGTGCCGGGTGTGGTGGAGCTGGAGGGGAGTGTGGAGCGGACAAGGGAGTCACGGAGAGAGTTGTCCCTCCGGAAAGCAGATAAGGGTGGGGAGGGAAAGATGTCTTTGGTGGTGGGGTCGGATTGCAGATGGCGGAAGTGTCGGAGGATGATGCGTTGGATCCGGAGGTTGGTGGGGTGGTACGTGAGGACGAGGGGGATTCTTTTTTGGTT
>NW_025969680.1:0-14159 GCF_021869965.1 Rhincodon typus | reverse complement strand
CTAGTCTAGGAACTCTGAAGGCACTGTTTTGGCAATATAAAATACAGCAGAATGTGGCTGTCTCTGCAATTTGTTTTCCAACCTCTGACAGTTATTTTTCTGTCTGATTTTTCTCACATTTGATGTAAGCTGAAGGATTATCAGGATTGCAGTTTTTATTTTGTTCAGATTAGATTTGCTGCAGAGGAACAAGGGTTACTGGAATCTGTTTTCTTCTGAAAGTGCTGACTTCTGCTCAAGCAGAGTGCCACTGCTCCAACAAATGATTGCTCACGGTGTGCATGTCAAATACACAGAGTCAGCAGAAACTCACAACTCGGTGACTGAACTCAAGTCTGATGTTGCACATTACTCATCACCCATACACAGACATGCCCTGAGTAATAGGACAGTAACTGGTCACTGAAATGCTGGGTACTTTCTCTCGCTGTCACTCACAATGACCTTCTCAGGCTGTTGCCCTCTATTTTCTGAAACACTCTGTCTTTCTCTTGTTTCCCGCTGACTCTGCCCTCAATCTCTTGCACCTTCTGGTGTGGTCACCTGATCCCACTGTTCCCTCAGCCCTGCCAAGTTCACTTGAAGGATTGTCGAGGAATAAAAGCGAGAGACTCCTTCAAATGAAATGCAGGTTTGAATTTTAGATAGCCTTTGAATATGCTTGGGCTATCAGGATGGAGGGGTAGCCAGTACAATGCTTGGAACAGCCACTGTCATGGCTTTGCCAAACACAAGAGGCAGTATATACAAAGCAAGATCCCAGCTTTTGGTGCATTTGTTCCTTGGGACACTTAGCAATGTCAAAGGAGCTGCATAATTTCAACTTCTATTTAAAATTCAAACAAGTAACTTCAAGAATAAATTGCAGAGTCTCATGAAAGATAGTAGAAAGGATGTGAGTGCAATAACACATCAGCTGCCACATGTACACAAATCATATATTTAAAGAAGGCCGCACTGTTGGGAGGTCAGTGCTGAGGGAGCGCGCCGCACTGTTGGGAGGTCAGTGCTGAGGGAGCGCCGCACTGTCGGACAGTCAGTGCTGAGGGAGCGCGCCGCACTGTTGGGAGGTCAGTGCTGAGGGAGCGCCGCACTGTCGGACAGTCAGTGCTGAGGGAGCGGGCACTGTCGGAGGGTCAGTGCTGAGGGAATGCTGCATTGTCAGAGGGTCAGTGCTGAGGGAGTGTCACACTCTTGGTATATCTGTACTGAATGGAGTGATCAGGACACTATATAGCACTTAATTTTTGTTATGCTTCTCCTGCAAGATAACAGCTCGGTATGAGAACTTGTTCAGAATGTACTCAATCTTGCAAGCATTGAGATCTCGGTCTACTTTCACTTCAGTAAGTCGTTTCCCGTTTCAATGTATGTGGTCTGAATTGTATCCGAGAAACTGGAGTGTCACCTGTGTGCCTTGAAAATGGTGCTGTATACATTGAGGATAACTGTGAGTCACTGGGGCTAATGTATCCCCACGTAACCCTTTCCTTCCTCTTCTCATCTGCACCAAGATTGGATAGATAAAAGCAATGGGTCAGTGCAAAAACTGCTGCAGGAGAAGCCTCTACCAGCTTTATTAGAATGACAGGCCATCATTACCCAATCTTAACACTGACTGAAGCTGTACTGTCCGATGGAAGCTCAAAGAGGTGCTAAACACTTGGCTGACCCAAAAAGCAGATAGATTTCCCTTTTCAATCAAGGAAGCGTCTCAACAGATCTACACCTTCCAGCTTTTCACATAGTCCATAAGTGTAAATGTTTATTCCAACAAAATCCCAAGCCAGCAACACATCCAAAACTCAATCATTTGCATTATCCTGACCTACTTGGAGCAGATCAGCTTTGACCATTGCTTATGGATCAACAGAACCCTAACAAATACTTCCAATAATAACTATGGCTTTCCTGTCTTCAAAGAACAAAAAAGGAGGCCCATTTGTCTGCAGCTGCTTCATTGCTGATCTTCACTCCATTATTAGATTATTTGGGATGTTTGTTGACTGCATGGAGTTCAACTCCATTTACCATTCCTTGAATAAGTAACCAATCCATGACCACATGCAGCAACACCTCAACAACATCCAGGCTTAGGCCTGACACCATCCAGAACATAGCAGCACATCAGCATCACGTTCCCTGCTAAGACTTTCGCTCCCTCCACCACCGCTGGTAGCTGTGTGTACCATTTACAAGATGCAGTACAGCCATTCACCAAAGTTACTTCCAAAGCTGTGACCTTTACCACCCAGAAAGACAAGAGCAGTAGGTGTATGAGAATACCACCATGCTGCAAATTCCTCTCCAAGGCACAGTGGCTCAGTGGTTAGCACTGCTGCCTCACTGTGCCAGGGCCTCAGGCGACTGTCTATGTGGCGTTTGCACATTCTCCCTGTGTCTGCGTGGATTTCCTTCCACAGTCCAAACGATGTGCAGGTTAGGTGGATTAGCCATGGGAAATTGCTCATAGTGTCCAGGGATGTGTAGGTTAGGTGGATTAGCCATGGGAAATGCAAGGGTGGGGAGGGAAAGTGGGTCTGGGTGTGATCCTCTTCTGAGGGTCAGTGTAGACCCAATGGGCCAAATGGCCTGCTTCCACACTGTAGGGATTCTATGAAATCTCACTGTGCTCAGTTGAATACATATTGCTATTACTTCATTGTGGCTGGGTCATTCTTTTGGAACTCCCTCATTTGCATACTGTCGCAGTTGTACAACCCACTCACCAACGTCTCAGGGGTGAATGGTGATCTGTATTAAATACACAGTTGCCGGTATCATCTGTATTCTAAGAGTGAAAGTCTCTCCTTTCTGCTGAGATACTTGGTGGTGGTGGTTGTGGTGGTGGTGGTGGTGAGCGTGGGGTGCGGGGGTTAGTTGAAGATGATCTCATTAAAAAGATAAATTCATCATTGTCCTACCATTGGTCTGTTCGCTCATTAGAAGGAGGGACAACTGATGGTGGTTTAACCTGAGGGTCACCACACCTCAGGTGAGGCGAGAGACCGAGAAGGAGAGTCCTTTGTGGTAACCTTAGCTGGTATGGGAATTGAACCATCGCTGTTGAATTGCAAACTAGCCAACTGAGCTAACTGATCTCATTAAGGTGTTTAAAATAGCTGATAAATCTTACAGGCTGGATGGAACCAATTTTCTCTGATGAGCGAACCCAGATCAAGAGGCTTAGTCATGGAATGAGAATCGGATCATTTAGGAATTGCACCATCCAGACAAAGTGTAAAATGGAGCTAGCCAGGAGTGGGTAGGAAATAGCTGAGTCTAGAGATAAAACAATATGGACGAGGAATTCAGCACCATAGAAGTTGAGGGTGGGGATGGAACCTGGTGATGTTATTGGAGATGGCCACAGAAGAACTGAGACTGTTCAGGTTCCAAGGCTCTGGCTAACTCAGGTATTCTGCTTCGGACATCTTTGTAGTTTTGTTTTCAGCAGTTTTTCTTGTTCTTTTAACAGGAGGACAAGCTCAATGCTTTGATAAAAGCGGCAGGTGTTACAGTGGAACCATTCTGGCCAAGCCTGTTTGCAAAGGTATTGTGCTGGATAATTCACTAATTTTTTTTATCAATCAGTAGAAATTTGCACTATTAAAAAAACTTAACTTAAGTGGGAGTCTCCACTTCCTCAAGGGGTCAGGGATCAATCAAATCAACTCAAAATCATAGGAGGTAAAAGGTAAGAAATCTGACGGGGGAGTGGTTTGGGATGTTCATCAATGATCAAAGAATTTACATGTAAAAAATATTTCTTTTGTGTTTTTTAAAAAAAAAAAAAATCTAAGGGTATGTTTGTATAAAAAAAGAAGATCTCAGTGCTGGAAATTGAAAGTAAAATCAAGATTGAGACTTGACAGACTGCACACAAAGTTTTATGTCTGTACTGATTACAGTGTGATGTTAAAGAGGTAGTACAAAGGTTGGAAGCTGAACTTGATTGTTGAGGACATGGAGACAAGAACACTGTTCCTTGGCAGTCAGCAGCATTCCCATCGCTGAATCCTCTCTAGCAATGTCCTAGACCAGCAAATGAACTGGACCATCCCTGTAAGCACAGTGGCTACACCATCATTGCAGAGGCTGGGGATTCTGGGGCGAGGAACTCCCCTCCTGACTCCCCAAAGTCTGTCACCAGCTACAAGGCACAAGTCAGGAGTGTGATGGAATACTCCCCACTTGCCTGGATGCAACAACATGAAGAAGTTCATCCAAGACAAAGCGGCCTGCACCCAACCACAACCTTCAAGACTTACTCCCTTCACAACTAACACTCCGTAGTAACAGTGAATACGGTCCAGAAGTGGGGAGTATTCTATCACATTCCTGACCTTTTCCCCTGTATGTGGTGGACAGGCTTTGGGGAGTCAGGATGGGAGTTGCACACTCGGATTCCTTCTGATCTGCTGGTGTAGCCACAGTACTATCTGGTCTAGTTCAGTTTCTAGTCAATGGTAACCCCCAGAATACAGATAGTGATGGATTAAGTGATGTTAATGCCATTGAATGTCAAAGGGTGATGGTTAGGTTCTCTCTTGTTGGAGATAACCATTGCCTGGCTCTTGTGTGGTTATTTGCAAACGTTGCTTGCCACATGCCTATCAAACCTGGATACTGCCCTGGTCAAGCTGCTTTTGAGCACAGGACTGCTTCAGTATCTGAGGAGTAGCGAATGGTGCTGAACATTGTGCAATCATTGGTGAACATCCCCAGCCTCTAACCTTATGATGGAGGGTAGGTCTTTGAAGCAGCTGATGATTTTGAGGCCAGGACACCACCCTGCGGAACTCCTGCAGAGCTGTGATGACTGATCTCCAACAATCACAACCATTTTCCTGATGCCAGGTATGACTCCAGCCAGCAAAGAGAGGTTCCCCTGATTCTCATTGACTCTAATTTTGCTGGGGCTCCTTGATGACACACTTGTCAACTGAGGCCAATTAACTCAAGGGCTGTCACTCTCACCTCACCTCACCTCTGGAATTGAGTTCTTTTGTTCGTGTTTGAATCAAGGCTCTAATGAGGCTAGGAGCTGAGGGGTTGGAGGGCTAGTCTGATGAAGTGAAATGACCCACAGTGGGAGGAGGCTTAGAAGGAAATCAGACAGTAACATGGACCAGTTGGGATGAATGGCCTGTTTCTGTGCAGTAGATTGTGTGTAAAATTGGGAAGTTCCTGGAGCATGTAACTCATCATAGACTCCCAAATGGACTTGCTGTGGGTGTGAGGGAGCAATGAAGCAGAGGAATCTGAGCTTATGCAGTCTGCCTGATCCACGGTGGGATCCTGCCTGGTCAGAATTGCATTAATTGAGTTGTGCACTTCCATGTTACCCACAGGCCCTGAGCAACGTGAACATTGGGAACCTGATCTGTAACATTGGGGCTGGAGGCCCTTTACCTATGGGTGCTTCCACATCCGGTGGGACAGCAGCTTCTGGGGGCACTGCTGCAGTTACTGATGGTAAGTGGAGGGTAATTAGGGATGGCCAACAAATGCTGACCTTGCTGGAGACACACAAAGGAGTGAAATTAGGAATGTAATTCATGGAAGCGTTTTTGCTATAGAGTCACAGTCATCGAGTCATACAGCACAGAAACGGACCCTTCGATCTGACCAGTCCATGCAGACCATAATCCCAAACTTATCTAGTCTCACCTGCCTCCACCTGACCCATTTCCCTCCAAACATTTCTTATTCATGAACTTCTCCAGATGTCTTTTAAACATTGTAACTCTACCTGCATCCATCGCTTCCTCTGGAAGTTCATCCCACGCGTGAGCTCTGTATTAAAAAAAATTGCCCCTCATGTCTTTTTAAAATCGAAATCTTCTCACCTTTAAAAATGTGCCCCCTCGTCTTGAAATCCCCCCAACGTCAGGAAAAGACACCAGCCAATTCACCTTATCTATGCCCCTCATGATTTTATAAACCTCTATAAAGTCACCTCTCAACCTCTTACGCTCCAGTGGAAAAAGTCCCAGCCTATCCAGTCTCTCTTTATAACTTAAGCCGTCCATTCCCAACAACATCCCAGTAAATCTTTTACGAACCCTTTCTGTTTGCGAATGTGAACATTGGGTGTCAGCAGCAATTTGATGGGGAGCACTCTCTGTCAGGAGAAGGGCCTGAGTTCAAATCCCACCACAGAGAGGAGCCCACAAAATTCTTTCTGACACCCTGAATGCAGTACTAGGGCAGCAGTGTTACAGGATCAAAGCAGCGCTGTTGTTGGAGCTACGGTTTTGGACGGCCTTGCACTGACAGACAGGCACTATTGAGGGAGCTGCTGGCAATACCATCTTTCACATGAGTTAGTAAATCAAAGCCCCATCTGCCTCCTCAGCTGGATTTCAAAGAACAGTAGCAAAGTTCTTCTCTGACCAGCATTCATCTCCAAATCAACATCACTGAAACAGATTACCTGGCACACTGCTGGGAGCTTCCTGTGTACAAATTAGCTTCCATGTTCCCTGACATTCAGGCATTGATGATAGTTGCAAAGTATTTCATTGCCTGTAAAGAACTTTGTGGCATTCTGGTAGGCACTATAAAAATACAAGTTCCTTCTTTCCAGTTACCGCTCATTGAGTAAAAACTAAAAGAACTGCGGATGCTTTAAATCAGGAACAAAAACAAAGTTGCTGGAAAAGCTCAGCGGATCTGGCAGCTTCTGTGAAGGAGAAAACAGAGTTAATGTTTCAGGTCCGGTGACCGTTCAGCTGCCATCAGTTCTGAGGAAGGGTCACCAGACCCGAAACGATAACTGATTTTTTCTTCACAGGTGCTGCCATACCCTGCTGAGCTTTTCCAGCAACTTTGTTTTTGTCCCACTCATTGACTGCCCACTTATCCAGTATCACAGGCTAAAAATACCCAGCTGCCTCAGGCAGAAACCCTTTATAATCTGTAAATGAGCCCAGTGATATCAAATCAGAAACATGGAGTGTTGTATAACAGGCAGGTTCCATCCAGCTACAGATGGGAATCTAATTAAGGAAGTCATCAATTTTCAAGAGGCCAGGAAGGATTGTAGTGCCTCACCCAGTGGTTCCACTCCCATGAAACCTATAAATTTCTAACTGGACCAGACAGAGTAAATGCAGGAAGGGTGTTTCTGATGATGGGGGGAATCAGAACCAGGGGTCACCATCTAAGGATACAGGGTAGGCCGTTTAGGACTGCGGTGATGATAAATGTCTTCACCAGAGAGTGGGGAGACTGTGGAATTCTCTGCCACAGAAAGCAGTTGAGGCCAAAGCG
Organism: Rhincodon typus; assembly: GCF_021869965.1. NCBI lineage: Eukaryota > Metazoa > Chordata > Chondrichthyes > Orectolobiformes > Rhincodontidae > Rhincodon > Rhincodon typus. Next base: position 6,881 of record NW_025969680.1, on the reverse strand, counting down.
TTCAATGTTTTCAAGAAGGAGTTAGGTATAGTTCCTGGGGCTGACGGGATCAAAGCCTATGGGGAGAAAGCAGGAACAGGGGACTGAGTTGAATGATCAAACATGATCATTATTGAATAGTGGAGAGAGCTCAAAGGGCTGAATGGCCTACTCCTGCTCCTAATTTTTCTTTGTTTCTATGAATAATCACCTGTTAGACCCAGAGCTGCCATTTTCTGGTCACCTTGGCTTCTTAGAGTGACAGTCTGTCCTCCTACAGTGTGTGCCAGTGTCAGCCCCATTTGTAATGTTGACACACTGCAATCGGTTACCTTTCAGTCAAGATCAAGATCTCTCTCTTGCCATGCTCATTCACAAGGTAATCTCATCAAGTGCTGTTACCAGTGATCAAGGGAGAGGTTTGCAATGCACATACTGGTGGGTGGTGTTTCTCAATTCTGGAGGGGCGAGCTAAACTAATTCCTGACAGAGGCAGATACTGTGTCACACAATTGGTAAAAGTATCCATCAGAACATTTGAATTAGGAGCTGGAGAAGCCCATTCAGTAGTTCGTGCGCTGCCATTCAATATTCCTGCACAATCCCCATCTCCCTAATCTCCGTAGTGTCCAGAACAAATCTGTCAATCAATCTTGAATATATTTAACAATTCAGCATCCGGAGCTCCCTGGGGGAAAGAATTCCAAAGACTCATGATCATCTGACGGATGACTGTTGGCCTCATCTCAATCCGAAAACAAATGTTAACATGTAACACGTGGTCTCTTTCGCCTCCTGGACTGCTCCTGAAAGGCCTGAGAGGGTCACTGAGGAATTGTCCCCCTTATTGACTCTGACCTTTTTTGCCTTTCCAAAGGGATGAGATTGTTGGTGGGAAGCAGGTAGCAGGAGAGACTTTGTCACAAAGTTCCAGCGAGTGTGAGGCAGAGTGGATACACCAGCTGTACTCCATTCTTTCTGTCTTCGGCACAGAAACCTGGATATTGCTGTCAAATATAATCTGTATTTCATCTTCACAGCTGAAGAGAAGAAAGCTGAGGTTAAGGAGGAATCCGAAGAGTCTGATGAAGACATGGGTTTCGGGCTGTTCGATGATTAGTCTGTGTAGTTCTTGCATGAATATTTATTGAAGAACTTCTTATAAATAGCAAGAATAGCAACCAAACTCCATGCCAAAACGGAGCTCACAAAATGGATGGAAAAGGTGAAGGGAGACACGTTTAGTCATTTCCTTGATAAAATTAATGCTTCAACTAACCAAATACCTTTGTATGAGGCCCTCCCAAGTTCCATCTGAGACCCATCCTAAATTTGTCGAGACCCTGCACTGGTAAACCTGAGCTTGCTCCCTGCAGCCATCACGCCAGGTGTCAACACTGGCCCAAGTCAGATTTAGCTGAGATTTGGGAGTTGGAACCTTCCTGTTGCTGCATGCACCTCTTGCAGTACTGACCTGCTGTCACGTGCAACCTCTGACATCAGCTTCCTCAAAACCAGTGAAAGTAACTTCTCTCCCCCACCACACACCTACCCTGCATTTTGAAATAATGCTAGAGACTGGGACACTGGGGATTTTAGATTGAGAGAGGGGTTGAGGGGGAAAGCGAAGACAGTATACTACAACCCTACCCCTCCACTGTCACCACTCAAAATACACTATTCCAGAGTAGGAGAATCTGGGGCAGTATAAGCTGCACCATTTTATTGTAAATTCCACTTCTTGAGCTTATATATAGTTTTATTTTTCATAAGAGCTTGAATTAATTTATAACATAATATAATGTAAGATGTCCTCATGTCTGTCCATTTGAAAATGTTGCACCCAGAATGCCTGTTTTATGCATCATCTTGAACTATATCCTTGCACCTATCTATAAGGAGGTGAGGGAAACTGGACTTGTTATGATGGAGAGGTGGAGTTTTGCATTCTTTTGTTGTATGTTGCACTCACTAACTTAAAATCACTGTGGTTTACCGTTTATTTCTGAAATGGCGTTGTTGCCTGCAGAAGCATCTCATGGGGGGTTCTGCCAGACTTTACAAAGATCCAATACAAACCATCTCTTCCTAGCACCCCTTCTGAACGTTGCTGCACTTTATTTCCACACTCCCATCCACTCCAGGAGTTGAAAACTAACAATGCTGGAAGTCACAGCGGCTCAGGCAGCATCTGTGGAGAGGGAGCAAGCTAATGTTTTGAGTCTAGACGACTCTTCATCGTTAGCTTGCTTTCTCTCCATGGATGCTGCCTGACCCGCTGTGATCTCCAGCATTTTTCTGTTTTCAGTACAGCTTTCAGCATCTGTAATAATTTGTTCCAACATTCCAGGAGTTGAACCCTTTCAAATATAACTTCAAGAAATAGTAAGTATGTCTCCTTTAAAGGTCAAAAATTGTTTCGTTTTGAAAATCAGGAACTAAAAATTCAATGCAGTGGCAAAAGACATTATTGTGATATTTTTGATTGTGCTTGTGGTATCCTGAATGTAAGAAATTATATCCAGATAAAGAAGTCGTGGCTGAAAATGTGTGCAATCCTGTACTACAACTGTGTGGAAATACAAAAGTTGCAATAATTTTAAATGTATTTTGCTTTTAGTCTTAGTAAAAAGATAATTCAATGATCCTGTGTAATTATTTCATTTGGTTGGGAGCATTGTCTTTGGGTAATTGGATAATGTCATAGGCCCTACCATCTTCAGCTGCTTCATCAATGACCTTCCTTCCATCATAAGGTCAGAAGTGGGGATGTTCACTCGTGATTGCACAATGTTCAGCACCATTCATGACTCCTTAGATACTGAAGCAGCCCATGTCCAAATGCGGCAAGTTTGAGCTGACAAGTGGTGAGTGACATTTGCACTATATATGTGCCAGCTAAAGATCACATCCAACAAGAGAGAATCTAACCTTCACCCCTTTGGGGCCACCAATGGCTTCAATGGTGTCACCATCACGGAATCCTCCGCTATCAACATTCAAGGAGATACCATTTACCCAAAAGGAATAGACCAACTATATAAATACAGCAGCTGGAAGAGCTGGCCAGAGACTAGGAATCCTGTAATGAGTAACTCAACTCCTGTCTCTGCAAAGCCTGTCCATCATCTGCAAGGCACACGTCAGGAGTGTGATGGAATATCTCCACTTGCCTGGATGAGTGCAGCTTCAGCAATACTCATGAAGCTTGGCACCATCCAGGATAAAGCAGGACTCTTGATTGGGACCACATCTACAAACATTTACTCCCTCCACCACCAATGCTCGGTAGCAGCAGAGTGTGCTATCTACAAGGTGCACTGTGGAAATTTACCAAGGCTCATTTGACAGCACCGTCCAAACCCATGACCACTTCCATCTAGAAGGACAAGTACAGTAGATACATGGGAACACCACCCACTGCAAGTTCCCCTCTGAGCCACTCACCATCCTGATTTGGAAATATATCGCCATTCCTTCACTGTCGCAGGGTCAAAATCGTATAATTCTCTCCCAAGGGCATTGTGGGTTGATCTACAGCACATGGACCACAGCAGTTTAAGAAAGCAGCTCACCTCCACCTTCTTCAGGGGATGGGCAATAAATGCTGGCCCAGCTAGCAATTTCCACATCCCATAAATGAATGAAAGAGGTAATTAATCACTCATAATATTCCATCAAAATGTTCTTATGTCCAATGCTCAGATGGAGTACTGTCTGGTGGACCACAACCCATTCTTTTTTTGATTTGTATTTGAGGTGGTCTCCAATTCTTCAACTGTATTTTTCTACCATGTAATAATACTCAGATATTGATTCTGATTCAATTTCTGAGTAGGTCTTTGAAGAATTCATTTACTCTTTTGTTGCAAAGTTGGATACAGTACTTGTGGATTGGAAGGCAGGATGTTAGAATTTGGTGTTTGTAAAATCCTACGGAGAAGGCAGTGTATGGTCCCTTTAAATGATTATGTACTTTTTCCGATGCTTAGAGATTCACAAAGGATGTCTGTATGTTTGCAGGTGCACAGAGCACCTGAATTGAAACATTTATATAAAAATACCATACTGTTAGCAGCATTTTTACCATGCTAACAGGTTTTTAAATTTAGCCAATCAATTTAAACCAGGTCCTTAGATACTAAAAAACCAATTAAATTTAAATCTGGTGGTTTTGACAACGTAGGGCCAGTAGTATTCTAAGCAATTGGTATATTATCAAGGGTATAAAAGATGAGGGCATTTGGAAAATCGGAGAGAGCCAACTGCCATCTGCCAAGAGACAGCCCTCAGCTCTAAAAGAAAGAATCGCTGGCTCTCCCGGAATTCTCTGAGCCTTAGAGTAAGCTCCATCTAAATTACAGGTACCTACGGCCCAAATAGTTAATGTTCCTGACAAAAGAATTCAATGGAAAAGGCGTTCCTGACAGAAGGATTCTCCAAGGTAGCATTCCTGACAGAAGAAATCATCAGAGAAGAAACAGAACATTCTGGAAGATGTAACCTGGCTAAAATTTCGAGAGATTAAATTCTAATTTATTTTGTTTTAGTTTATGTAAGTGGGACTTGTAGTTATTGGAATAGCATACCATTAGAATCCTGTTTTATTTGGGAATAGTTAGTAGTTAGAAGGGATTTATTTGGTTTGTTAATAGTTTAGTTAATTTGCTCACTGTTAGAGTTAGATAAATAAATTGTTACTTGTGTATTTTAAAGTGAGTGTCAGGGGTTTATTTTATTTAACCACTTCTTTATGACAGGCTGGGGGCTGTTTTAACAGATTACAGGGCAAGGTGCGCCTCTCTGCGTGTTTCGATTTTAGTGATAGAAAAGACATATGAGGGCGGTCAACCTCCACTTTATTACAGACTGTGGGCTTGGGTTGGGGATCTGGCCAGTTCAGGTCCGGGATTTGGATGGATTGGGCAGAGCGGGTCTGGGATTTGAACGGATGTGGACAGATCTGAATAGATTTGGATGGATCTGGACAGATTTAGAGTACGAAAGGTTCCAGCAGATTTAAACAAAATTGGGGATTAATGTCTTAGATCTTTAAATAAAACTTAAGTGAGAAGTGGAAAATCCGTTTAATTTTGGTTGCTTGTTGTTGGTTAAATCAAAAGTGGGGAAGTAGCTCTTAACATTGCTAAAAAGGTTCTGGGGGTCAAAGACGCTGCCCAAATTAGCCAAGAAAGTTTAGAAAGACAGAAAAAGGAGAACCTTTTAGAATTAGCAGACAGACTAGAATTGGGTTTAACTAAGGATAATAAGAAAGCTGAAATTGTAACGGAGTTAGTCAGGCATATAGGTGTACCAGAGAAACCATCAAGTGCAGTGGAGTTAGAAAAAAAAAAATTGCAAATAAGAAAACTGGAGTTAGAGAATGAAAGGGAACTGAAACAATTTGAATTACGCTTTCAACCAGAGGAAAGAGAAAAAGAGAGAGTTTGAATTTCAGAAGTTGCAAATTAAAACCAATTAAATTTAAATCTGGTGGTTTTGAAACATAGGGCCAGTCCTATGGCTGACTTAAAATAATGGAAATGAAGGTAGAAGATAGGCTTAGTGAGGAGGAGGGTGATAATTTGCAAACCCAATGTAGCCAAAGACCTGGTAGGGATATATTCAAATATGTCAAAGCGTTACCAAAATTTGATGAAAAAGATATAGAAGCCTTTTTCATTCCCTTTGAGAAACTGGCTAGGCAAATGAATTGGCCAGAGGATATGTAAGTGATGTTAATTCAGACCAAGTTGGTAGGCAGGGCGAGTGAGGTGTTTATAGTGCTGTCAGAGGAGGTGTGAAGAGAATATGAAGAAGTAAAACAGACTATTTTGAGTGCCTACAAATTGGCACCAGAAGCATATGGACTATGGTTCAGAAATGCAAGAAAGGAACTAGGTCAGACTTATATCAAGTTTGAAAGTATTAAACACAGCAACTTTGATAGATGAATGAGAGCATTAAAGATAGAAAAGACATATGAGGAGTTTAAAAACTCACTTCCAGAAGTGATAAGAACTCATGTTGAGGAGCAGAAAGCTAAAACAGCGAGAGGAGCTGCAGAGATAGTGGATGAATACGCTTTGGTGCGCAAATCGAAATCTAGCTTCCGACACAGTTTCATTCCATGAGGGATAGGAATTGGGAAAGAGAGAGATCCTTCAATGAGAAATATCACGTGAAAAAAGAAACCCAAGAAAGTGGAAAAGAGGTGAAAGACCTCAGGTGTTTTCACTGCAATAAGGTGGGACACACAAAGTCACAGTGCTGGTGGATTAAGAGAGGCACTGGGAAAGGGGATGTGGTAAAGAGGCTAAACCAGTGGGATTAGTTGAGGTAGTGAAGGAAATCCCAAGAGAAGTCAAGGAGCTGCAAGTCCTAGTCACAGGCTGGATATTGAGATAGTGCCTGTTCTTTTCAAAAACTTCACCTGTGTGGGTAAGATTTTCCCACATAGAACAGGGGCGATAGGTACAGAAGATAAATTATTGAGAGATATGGGAGCTAGTCAGTCTCTAATAGTAAGAGATGAAAATATTTGCTCTCTTTATGAAATGTTGCCTGAGACGTTGATAATCTGTGGAATAAATGGAAAGCAGGTTCGTGTTCCCCTGTGTGAGATAAAGCTACAAAGTCCAATCAAGACTGGGGAAGTGATAGTGGGAGTGACTGAAAGAGTGGCTACTCCAGGAATACAGTTTGTTCCTGGAAACAATATCAGCAGATCAAAGGCGCGAGTGATGCCCACTGTAGCGGAGAGGCTGAAAAAAAACCAGGGAACGAAGGCGTTAGAAGGAAAATACCCTGGAATTTTCCCAGACTGTGTGGTTACAAGATCCCACAGCCAAAAGTTAAAACAAGAAGGGAAAACAAAAGAGAAACATGAAAGAGTTGGGGTC
>NW_025969679.1:0-14161 GCF_021869965.1 Rhincodon typus | reverse complement strand
GGAGTGGAATGCCTCATCCTGGGAGCAGATGCGGCGGAGGCGAAGGAATTGGGAATAGGGGATAGCATTTTTGCAGGAAGGTGGGTGGGAGGAGGAGTATTCTAGGTAGCTGTGGGAGTCGGTGGGCTTGAAATGAATATCGGTTTCTAGGTGGTTGCCCGATATGGAGACAGAGAGGTCCAGGAAGGGGAGAGAGGTGTTAGAGATGGTCCAGGTAAACTTAAGGTTGGGGTGGAAGGTGTTAGTGAAGTGTATGAACTGTTCGAGCTCCTCGTGGGAGCACGAGACGGCGCCGATACAGTCATCAATGTAACGGAGGAAGAGGTGGGGTTTAGGGCCGGTGTAGGTACAGAAGAGGGATTGTTCCACGTAACCTACAAAGAGGCAGGCGTAGCTTGGGCCCATGCGGGTACCCATGGCTACCCCCTTTGTCTGTAGGAAGTGGGAGGAATTGAAAGAGAAGTTGTTGAGTGTGAGGACGAGTTCGGCTAAGCGGATGAGGGTATCAGTGGAGGGGGACTGGTCGGGCCTGCGGGACAGGAGGAAGCAGAGGGCCTTAAGGCCATCTGCATGGGGAATGCAGGTGTAGAGGGACTGGACGTGCATGGTAAAGATGAGGTGTTGGGGACCGGGGAATTGGATGTTCTGGAGGAGGTGGAGGGCGTGGGTGGTGTCACGGACATAGGTAGGGAGTTCCTGGACCAAGGGGGAGAAAATGGAGTCGAGATAGTTGGAGATCAGTTCGGTGGGGCAGGAGCAGGCGGACCCAATGGGTCGACCAGGGCATTCAGGTTCCTTACATGGATTTTTTTATTTAAGAAGTTGAATTCAGATTTCACCATCTGCCGTAGTGGGATTCAAACTCCTGTCCCGAGAACATTGGCCTGGATTTCTCGATCACTATTCCAATGACAGTACTATTTGCCACCTCTTCCCATTTTTACCATTGCATTTTTGGGTTGAAAACCACACTCTATCAACTTTTTCCATGATCATTTGCAAATGGCTGGCCTTTGATCATAAGATTTCACAATTTATTTGAGAAGGTTGCCTCAATGATGTTGCCAGTTCTGCTAATTTAAATATAGAGATATATAGTTAGATATCACTGGGTGTCAATACATCTTACAACTTTGTTGTTTCACTATGTATGTTCTCCCCATGATTTTTTCTCATCCAAATCTTTAAGTTAACCTGAAGAGATGGAAACAATGTAAATATATCACTGTGCCACTCTTATCCCTTGGAGCCACACCTGGTTATTTACAGGTCAGCGAGAAGACATAGCCATGACTCAGTAAACAAATCCAAACTTAACAACTGACAGACAATGGATGATAAGCAAATGTATTAAGATAACATGGACTTAATTCTAAATAGCCACGCAGATTTCGATTAACGCACCCAATCTCTAAAAGCATCATCCATGGACTACTCTCGCTAGCACTTAACATCCAACTCACTTCGGCATCAGTAAAATACAGCTCAGCAACACTGTGCCAGTTGTGGAAGGAATCACTGAGAAAGATTAGACTGATAATGCACCTTTATCCTGCCCATACCTCCATGCCCACTCCCAACCATCTCGTAGGAAATGGGGAGGCAATTGGGCTAGTGGTATTATTGCTGAAATGTTAATCTAGAGACCCAGATAACATTCTGGGGACCCAGGGTTCGAATCCCATCACAGCAGATGGTGGAATTTGCATTCAATAAATATCTGGAATTAAGAATCTAATGATTACCATGAATCCAGTGTCGATTGTCAGGAAACACTCATCTGGTTCACTAATGTCCTTTAGGGAAGGAAACTGCCAGCCTTACCTGGTCTGACCTACATGTGACTCCAGACCCACAGCAATGTGGTTAACTCTTAACTGCCTCTGGGCAATTAGGGATGGACAACGAATGCTTCCGAGCCAGCGATGCCCCTGATCCCATGAATGAATAAAGAATATTTTGTTCTGCTTGTTTTCAAAATGCCAGTTTCTAATGGTGGGTGCCTTCTCTAATTTCCCTTTCAGTTTGTTTTCGCTCCTGTACTTGTTTTGCTGAAGATGATTTCCGTGTGTTGGGATATATTTGTCTACAAGCAGATCTAGATGGGCTGGTCAATAGCAAATGGAGTTCAATCATTGACTGCACTTGGGCAAGACAAACAAGGCAAGGGAATAGACAATGAGCAATAGGACCCTGGGAGAAACAGAGGATCGGGGGGACCTTGATGTGCATGAACACCGGCCTTTTAAGGTTTCAGAACAGGTGGATAAAGTGGTTAAGAAGACAAATGGTACACTTGCCTTTATTAGTCGAGGCACAGATCGGGAAGGTTATGCTAGAACGGTTTAAGATGTTGGTTAGACCACAGCCAGTGTACTGTGTGCAGTTCTGGAATCTACATTATAGGAAGGATGTGTTAGCCCTGGAGAGGCTGCAAAGAGGATTTACCAGGATGTTGCCTGGGGCTGGAGAGTTTCAGTTATGAAGAGAGATTGACAGATTGTGCTTTTTTTCCCTTAGAGCATAGGAGCTTGAGAGGCAGCGTGATTGAAATGTATAAAATTACGAGGGACGTTGAAGGGTGGACTGGAAGAAATTTTTGTGCTTGGTGAAGGGAATCAATGACCAGGGTGCATAGATTTAAGGTAAGGGAGAGACGATTTAGAAGAGATGTGAGGAAAAACCTTCTCATCCAGAGGGTGGTGGGAATCTGGAACTCACTGCCGTGAGGGTAGTTGGGGCAGAAACTCTCAGAACATTTTAGAAATATTTGGATGTGCACTTGCAATGCCAAGGCACATAAGGCTGTGGGAAAAGTGCTAGAAAATAGAATTGGAATAGTTAGGTGGTTGTTTTTGACCAGCATGGACATAATGGGCCAAAGCGCTTTTTTCCGTGCTGTAGACCTCCATGACTCTATTTGTCTTTCAGGTGAGATGCTAAACTGAAGCCTTATTTCCCCCCTCTGGCAGACATAAAAGACCTTTTGGCCATATTCACAGGAACAGCAGTGGTGTTCTCCCCAGTGTCCTGACCAAATGTTTGTCAACCTACCAGCGTTTATAATAGACAGTCATATTCTTAGCACATTGCTGCTGTGGGAGCTTTCTGTGGACGGTTTGGTTGCCTACCATTCCTGCCTCACATTCAACAGTAAAACAGTTGACTGCACTCTTATCAGTTCTTCCATGATCATTGCAAATGGCTGGCCTTTGATCCTAAGACTTCATAACTTATTTTGCTATAAAGTGCATTGGTACATCCCCGTGATATCAATATTTTGACTTGCTTTCTTTCTGTCCAGTTCCATAGAGAAAATTGGCACCCTGAGCTACAGACCATTCTCCTGACATGAGTCAGGATGGGTGTCCATTCAATGATAGGAGCAGTTCCAAGCAAATCCCTCTCTGGGATCTATATACATATACTCTCCAGCAGGATGGCGAAGGCTGTGACTGAGACCAGGGAACACTGGCTATTATTCCCCACTCAAACTGTTATATACATAGTCCCTGCTGCTCCCCTAGTGAAATTCTTGTAGCAAAGATTAGGAAACTGGGTTTCAACAGAAGATTGTGTAACTTCAGTTGATTCTTAAATAAAAACATAAATGTTGTTATATATTTTCAATTCATTACATTCATGTATATATTTTATGAAGCATTTTCACATATTGCTTACATGGTTCATGGGACAGAAATCTGTACATTAATTCTGTTGGTTGTGCTTGCATTGGGACCAATGCTAGTATAAAATTTTGACACAGTTCATTTGCTGTTCATCCTTGAGTTCTGTAGAGTCAGGGAATAAGGGGGTGATCCTGCCTCCGTGTCTATTTGATGATGAGGTATGTAACCCTTCACTGTCTACAGATGGATTGAGCAAGACAGTATTGAACAAAAGTGAATATACATGAGCAAAGGGAAATATCCAGGCTTTTAAAATTTCAATCTATTCATTTTAAAAAAGAACTACATTATGTCTAGATCTCCTGCCTGCTGCTTTAACAGTGAAGACAAGTGCCATCCACTCGTACTTAGGGTAGGGTGCTGCCACCAATCCTCCTTCCTGTGTAAGGCCGGGGCTTTCTAGCCGTCTGTGATGAAGGATGAGCCATGAGTAAGTCTCAGCAGAAAGGTATTTTGCCTTAGATAATAAGTTCAGTTTATTATGTCACAGTAACAACACACAGGTTGCAGTAATTCTTATGCGTATTACCTATTACTAACAAGTGATAACTAAAAAGAGATATGATACGTGGCTCCATCAGGAGACTAACCTAGATTGCTGTCTGCCCGAGCTACATCACAGACCCCGAAGCCGCATCAGATTGTTGTGTCATACATTAGATTATGTGGAGCTTCTTCTTTGCTCAGGTTAATGCTTTCGATACAACAGCAACCACTTTAGAGAGGGAACTGCTACACCCTCCTCACTTTCCTGGAATTTTTTAGTGGTGTTTCAACCTTTATAAGAGGTTGGGTTTAATTTAATGGAGACTTGGTACAAAGCTGCCTCGCTGCAGGGTGATGTCCTCTCTGCCTAACACTGTTGTGATCTTGCACGTCCTTGATTTGCTCCACCATTGGTGGCTGTACCTTCAGATGCCAAGGCCCTAAGCTCTAGAATTCCTTTGCAAAGCACATCTGTTCTACTTCACTCCTTTACAATGCTCCTTAATAACTGCTGCATTGGCCAAGCTTTTGGTCCCCTGTCCTAATATTTCCTCATAAGGCTCCATGGGAAATTATGTTGGACTTGTGAAACTCTACTGGAAAATATGGCATGTTAAATTTGTTATGCTGATAGATTCACAAGTAACTATTGTTGGTGTGTCTCCATGGTGTATCAGTTTGAATTGAATGCGATTCTGGAGCAAGGACTAAACTTTTCTTAGCTATTCTGGATATTGATTGCAGTCATTTCAAGTTATGTTTAGTCTAAATGAATACTTTTTTACAATTTTGGAAGATTGCAAACATTTCGGGGAATATGGAAGATTAATCCAATCAAAAAGGCATTCATGAAATGCAGATCACAACATATTAATACAGTTTGGAATGTAATCAAAGTGAGTGATGTGGTCCAGCTTAACATGTAAAAAAAGCATTTCCTAAGGTTCCTCCTTATAAACTTCTGGCCAGAGCATGGGATTCAGAACTGTAGAGAACTTGTAAATTGGTTTATTGATTTGTTTCATAATGGGAAACAAGAGTACTTAACAAAGATAACAGGTCAAGTTAGTCAACTGTGAACATTGAAATTGCTCAGGAATCTTGCCATCCCTTTTACATCCTCAAACTCTTCCAATAAACCTTCAGGACATGATTTACTTGGCTAAGATGCTTGCCGTTCTTGTAAGGACCTTAAAAAACCTGTTAAGTAGTTTGTGATTGTAAAAGTTTGTGACTGAGCCACTTTAGTGTGAAAAGCATGCAAGGAGATGGGTGTTTTTTTAAAGAGATTATGGATGTTTAGTAACATATGAGATGCCTGTAACAATAGGTTATTCAGAGTTATTAAAATAATAATGCTTGCATTACAGTTGCTAAGAATGTGAAATAAGATGTATGCAATATAACGAACAAAAATTGAACTGCTGCACCCAATATTGGTGGTGTATAATTGCTATTACCAAGGAAATTACAGTGCATTAAGTTATGCTTTGAATATTATATCAAGTTTTTGTTACTATACTTAGGGTGAACGAGAAAGAGAGCCTAGAATCATAAAATCATACAGTACACCAGAGGTCCTTCAGCCCGTCAAGTCTATACTGCCAAAACTATACTAAATCAATACTGTAGCCTTGATTGTTATGACATTCCAAGAGCTCGTTCAGTTATTTTAAAGAATGAGGGAACTATTTTTTGTTATTGTTACAAATGCTAAAGGTAACACAGGATCCACGTTTCTTTAAGTGACAAAGGAAATTCATGGAATGAATTGTGATTTGTGACAAATCAAGTGTGCTGTGCAAATTGGGAAATGTAATTATAAACTGTAAAGAAAATCTCAGGCTAAATTCAGGAGCAACTCATTTACACTTGGAATTGTTAATTTGAATTTTAATAGAATTGTACCTGTCAAGGGGATCATAAATTCTACAAAAGCATTTTTAAATAAAGAGAGGGAATTGAGGGTGTTAGAAGGCAATGATGTTTGTCGTGAACTATATGGTGACAGGTCAAGCATTATGTACAATTGTGTTTTCCTTTTCCTGCCTTCCTGTTTTCTATCCCTCTAACCTACTCCAATACCCCTAGATCTCTGCACTCTATCAATTCTGATGACTTGTGCATGCCTGATTTACTTTCTTCCATCAGAACCTGGGCTTTAATCTCCGAAATCCGCTCCCTAAACCTTGCTGCATCTCTCACCTCCTTTGTCTCCCATCCTAAAGCCTACAACTTTTGTCACCTGTCCTAATATCTCTTCAAGGATATTATCAAGCTGGAGAGGGTTCAGAAGAGATTTACCAGGATGTTGCTGGGTATGGAAGGTTTGAGTTATAAAGAAAGGCTGGATAGGCAGGGACCTTTTTCACCGAAGTCTAGGAGGTTGAGAGGTGACCTGATAGAAGTTTATAAAATGATGAGAGGTATTGATAGAGATAATGGTTATTGTCTTTTCCCTAGCATGGGGGATTTCAAGACTAGGGGGGTCACTTTCAAGATGAGAGGAGAGAGATTTAAAAAACACATGAGGCAATTTTTTTACACAGAGGGTGGTTCGTGTGTGGAATGAACTTCCTGAGGAATTGGTGGATGCGGGTACAATTACAACCTTTAAAAGACATTTAGATGGATACATGAATAGAAAAGGTTTGGAGGGATATGGGCCAGGAGCAGGCAGGTGGGACTTGTTCAGTTTGGGATTATGGTTGGCGTGGACTGGTTAAACCAAAGGGTCTGTTTCTGTGCTGTATGATTCTATGTGGCCCTGTGTAAAGCTGTAAAGCACTTTCAAATGTTTTGCAATTTCTGGTTGCACCTAGAATTCTGAAGAAAATTATAAACTGCCTGTGGTTGTATATTTAGAGATTTCCTTTTAGATTTCTAAATTTCTTCTTTTCAAAATGTCTGCAAATATATAGCAGCATTATCACTGAGGCCAGACTGAAAGAAGGTAACAGATTTCTTTCCCTCTGAAGGAGATTAATGAACCAGAATTATTTTTACGACAATCAATGATAGTTTCATGGTCACCATTATTGAGACCAACTTTTAATTCCAGATCTGTTCATTAAATTTATTCACTAATTGAGTTTAAATTCCACCCTCTGCCATTGTGCGATTTAATAGACATTTGAACCTTTGTCCCCAGAGCATTAGCCTCTTGATGACTACAAAATCCCAAAATCACTGCAAAATTACTATACCGCAATCTCCCCCAATACAAGGTATCACAATTGAGTGGAACAAGCTAGATGGACCAGACGATGCTTACCTGTCAGTTATTATTCATATGTTTGTGTTAACTTAGCCATGACTATTATATTCTGAATAACTCAAAACTTAGAAGCAATAATAATAACTCCATGGTAGATAACCATGGTTTAATATCACTACATTAAGCTGCAACATATGGCTAGGTTTTATCCAAGAAAGGGAGAGCTGTTTCAATCATTAGTGACAGGGGTGTTTAGATTAGTTGTTCTATGACATATGCAGAAACAACACATAGGATTTCTCAAAGATGTTTATAAAGCATTTTCAAATGTAGTAATATCATTGCAGTAGACAGTTCCAACTTGTTAGCGATTAATTAAATTACTCGCGAGATTTATAAAGAAACTGCCAACTTCATAACGGCTTATTTTTTTACAAAAAATGGCACTCTACAATTCCTATGCCGAATGCGGTGATTTTTGAGAGCTTGTCAAGTAATTTATGAGATGCTTGGGTCAGCAAACCCACCTTTCAGTCAACTTGGCTATTCGCAGTTGTACACACGCACAGAAATGAAAATGATATTTAGAATTTGGGGATTTTTAAAATTTTATATTCTTCCCACAAAACTATTAATTTAGTACAATATCATTCCACTCCCAAATCTTACATTTACATCTCGGTTTCTTTTATTCCCCCTGTGCAGTAAAGTGACTGCTGCATTCCTCAAAGAACCCTTATTAGATGTGCAATGAAAAATCTGACAGGGTTAAGTTTTTGTGAAGGGCGAATTCCAGCTGCTGTTTCGGCAGCTGTCAGTGTTAACGGCAGTAAATTTATGCCTCAGTTTCTGATGGCTGCAGTGAGTTGCCGGTTCAGAATCGTCTGTCGGATCCCCATCAGCGAGGAGACATGATCCTGAGAGTGAAGCTGTGCTTATTACCAAACCTCAGAACCAAGGAGACTGTTGATGGAATTTCTTAATGAGTAATCAAACAACTTTGTAGAAGCTGACGTTGTCACATGTATGTTTAAAGATTTGCACCTCTCTCTCCGTCCTCCTCTAATCCCAGGTGTTTTTTTTTCTGGGAGGAAAAAATGTTAACATGAGACAGAGATATAACAAAGGAAAGGTAGTTGGTATACAGGGTTGCAAGTGCAGCAATACGTACCGTAATATTGGAATAATTCCAATCCATGTGATGCTTTGAAAAGTAACTAATCATTGTTTATTCATTCTCATTACAGCCCATAGAATTTCTCATACAGGGCATAATGAACTGATCCAAGAATATGCTGTCCTCCCAGTTTATAGTCTCTAATACAAAAACATAAATTGCTGGAGAGACTCGGCATGTCTGGCAGCATCTGTAGAGAGAAAGCAGAGTCAATGTGCAGGGTCACTGGATGCAAAACATTAACTCTATTTCTCTCTCCACAGATGCTGCCCCAGATCTGCTGAGTTTCTCCAACAATTTCTGTTTTTGTTTCAGACTTTCAGATCTGCAGTCCTTGGTTTTATTTTCATATTTTCTCATGTTCAGTACATTGAATATTACCAATCTGTTGCCATATATGTCCATGTGTTATGCTGAGGTTGTACAAGGACATTGGTGAGGCCACTTCTGGAGTACTGTGTCCAGTTCTGGTCGCCCTGTTATAGGACGGATATTATTAAGCTGGATATTATTAAGATGAACCAGGATGTTGCAGAGAATGGTGGATTTGAGTTATAAGGAGAGGCTGGATAGGCTGGGACTTCTTTTTACTGGAGCATAGGAGACTGAGAGGTGACCTTATAGAGGTTTATGAAATAATGAAAGGTATGGATAAAGCCACTGGCGGGTATATTTTCCCTAGGGTGGGGTTATCAAATCTAAGGGGCATAGTTTTAAGATGAGAGGAGAAATACCAAAACAAACACACGAGGGGTTTTCTTTTTCACATAGAAAATGGTTCGTGTGTGGAAGGAACTTCCAACGGAAGTGGTGGATGTGGGTACAGTTACAACATTTAAAAGACATTCAGTTAAGTGCATGAATAAGAAATGTTAGGAGGTGTATGGGCCAAGCACAGACAGGTGGATTAGTTTAGTTTGGGATTATGGTCGGCATGGGTTGGTTGGACTGGAGGGTCTGTTTCCACACTGTATGACTCTAAGTGAATTTCTGACTTGCCTTAACCTCCTTCCCTGTCCTTTTCATTATGGCGATGGCCTGCAGTATTACAGATCCCTGCCTTTCACACAGACTACTTATTGGCTTCCTTGCCTGTTGTGTTTCTTTTCTTGCTATTTTCTGAAATTCTGATTCACCGAAGAATTAATTGTTAAACTGGCAAAGAGAAACTGGGCAGGATTTTGACTTTTGAGTCAGAAACCCAAGGTTGGCATCAAGTGGGGGTCTCAGTCCCGCACTGTGAGAGATACGGTCACCTGAAAGCAATTTTTTTCCAAATTCCCAATGAATAGCCAGGGGATGGGCTCACCATTATGAATGGTAATGCTTTGGAGTTTCCTTTGAAACTGGAAGACTGGACAGGAGGCCCCTCCACCTGGGAACGAGCACTGCTTGCAGTTCGAGGTGGGGTGGGGACAGAGAGAGAATGCCTTCATTTTAGGACGCTTTCACTGCATGTTTCAAAAGTATGAAATCAAACAGCAGCCTTAGCAGCCAGACTACTATTGTGAAGTTGGGAACAACAGAACCTGCAGCCACAGCTGTAGTCAGGTACATGAAGAGGGTCTCATTACCTGCCAGGCACACTGGCCTACTCTCCCACAACTCATTTACCACTGGCAGGATACCAGCTTACTCCCTGACATCTGCCAGGGTCTTGATATTTTTACAATCAACCTATTCAACAACGTTACTGCACATCTCTGGAGCAGGTGGGACTTGAACCTGGGCCTCCTGGCTCAGAAGTAGGGACACTGCTAGTGCACAACAAGAACTCTTACCAGGGGCTTGAAGGTTGTCTGCAAAATTCCTATCAGACTCTGACAATAAGGCTTAATAGGCCACTAAACTACCTCAATGGGCTAATGCTGCTTGGAGGTAGTCAACCAACCCTTAACCATTGCCAAAATACCGAAGGTATTGGGGGGATGGGCTGTGGAGGGAGTGGGGGGTGGGGTTGTGGGGATGGGGTGGTGTTGACAATGTGGGAATTCAGAAAGGGGTACACATTTCAATACCCTCCATACTCCATAGGGGGGTGAAAATCCTGCCCAAATTGTTATAGAGCTTAATAGACCCATTGAACAAAGATTGCAAAGATGCATAAGCTATTTCAACAATCTTTTGTTTGTTCGATTGAATATTTCAATTTCAAGCTCACCCCTCACAGCTGCATGACCGGAAAATATCTGAACAGCCTGGCTTGAAGGAACTGTTTTAACATAATGCAGTCAAAATTACAAAATTTCTATTTGAATCTTGTATTTGTGACTGGAAATGCAATTAACTGATGTTAAGTCAGGTTCCCTCATTCTGTAGATCCATAACACCTTCAAGCCAGTTGATTAACACTCCCTGTTTGAACAGTAAGATGTTGCATTTCAATAGCTTCAAATTTATTGGATTTATCCTTAAGTTTAGCTTCCCCCTTCAATCCAAAACTGTTTTTTTTGTCAGCAGCATCCCTTCAAGGATTAAAATAGATTCCACTAGCTGTAGTAGTTCCTTTGTAGTTTCTCATATATCTATCTTAAAAGAAGTGCAAATGCACTTCCTGCTGAGAATTATTATGAATGTGTTGCAAATATAAAGCTCAAACATGGTGCTTGTAACACTGTGAATTCACTGCTAACCAACAGAATCTCAGTCTGAATTCAGGGACTGTTGTTGAAGTGCACTAACACAATTTGGCAAATGACAAGTTCAGCTACAATTACAGTAAACGAAACACAACTTGTGTTGGGATAACAAGGTGTAGAGCTGGATGAACACAGCAGGCCAAGCCGCATCGGTGGAGCTTGGCCTGCTGTGTTCATCCAGCTCTACACTTTGTTATCTCAGATTCTCCAGCATCTGCAGTTCCTACTATCTCTGAGACAACTTGTGTTGGGCTTCTTTGCAAAATGCCTCCCAGGCAATTCATTTAAATAGTTTATTTGAATATCCATTGTTCTCTGAATGTGGATTTCTGATGTGGCCTTGATGTTCTTCGTATATTCAACCTCAAGGAATTTACTGGACTGGATCTTATTGCTATTATTCTGTTTGTGCAGACTGAAGCATTCAAATGATAAACACAGCAGGTACTCAGGGTCTCTCATGCAGAGGCATTTGTCCCTGATCAGTAATGGAAGCAGGGAAATTGATGGAAGCAAACAGAACAGCAAGAGAATGTGAGAGGCACAGCTGAATTTTATAGTAGACAAGAATGCCACTTTGACTGAGGAATTCACAGACTGGCCTCACTGTGCAAGCTGCATTTGTCCCATTTTCAGTTTGCAGCTTTCCTTTGCTCCGACATGCTTCCCCATCAGCTCTGCCTTTGCTTCTTCCAATTACACCCCTCTGCTGATGAAGGTCACATAGTTCCATTCCTGCCGGTGGTGGATTGCTGCTTGGAAGAAGATTGGTGATCTTTGGTTCCATTAAGAGGAGGCAATGGCATAGCAGAAATATCATTGGACTAGTAATCCAGAACATCCCAGGCTAATGTTCTGAGGACATGGTTTTGAATTCCACCATGGCAGATGGTGAAATTTGAACTCAATGCATAAAGAAAGAGACTAGACTAACGATGATCACTGTTGATTATCATTAAAAATTTGGTTCATGAATATCCTTTGGGGAATGAAATCTGCTGTCCTTACCCAGTCTGGCCTATGTGTGACTCCAGACCCACAGCAAAGTGGTCAGGGATGGCCAAAAATGTTGGTACTAGCCCACAGCTCATGAATGAAATTTGTTTTTAAAACTTTCATTTGCTTGAGTTGGTTAGCTGGTTGCTGATGGCTAACTGCTAGTTGGGTGCAGGTTAAATGGTTAGCTGGATATAGATTGAAGAATGGGCTGAATACAGTTGTGTAATGAGTTGGTTAGGTACGGTTGTGTGACTGTTAGACACTGGTTGTGTACCTGTCTGGTTGGCTGTGTCAAGTGTCTGCTTCCCGTGCAGTTAATGTTTGTTGGCAGTCTTTAATTCAGCTCTTGATTTTATGCTTGTTGTCCCCTTTCCCTGGCGGAGACTGTAACTTCATAAGGAGCAGTCTGTGGACTGGCCTTTTCAAATCAGAAGTTGCTGTTTTCTTTGACAACAGGGTGCAGGGCTGGATGAACACAGCAGGCCAAGCAGCATCATAGGAGCAGAAAGGCTGACGTTTCGGGCCTAGACCCTTCGTCAGAAAAGAGGGAGGGGAAGGGGGTTCTGAAATAAATAGGGAGAGAGTGGGAGGCGGATAGAAGATGGATAGAGGAGAGGATAGGTGGAGAGGAAACAAACAGGTCGAAGAGGCGGGGATGGGGCCAGTAAAGGTGAGTGTAGGTGGGGAGTTAGGGAGGGGATAGGTCAGTCCAGGGAGGACGGACAGGTCAAGGGGGCGGGATGAGGTTAGTCGGTAGGAGATGGGGGTGCGGCTTGAGGTGGGAGGAGGGGATAGGTGGGAGGAAGGACAGGTTAAGGAGGCGGGGACGAGCTGGACTGGTTTTGGGATGTGGTAGGGGGAGGGGAGATTTTGAAGCTTGTGAAATCCACATTGATACCATTGGGCTACAGGGTTCCCAAGCGGAATATGAGTTGCTGTTCCTGCAACCTTCGGGTGGCATTGTTGTGGCACTGCAGGAGGCCCAGGATGGACATGTCGTCTGAGGAATGGGAGGGGGAGTTGAAATGGTTCGCGACTGGGAGGTGCAGTTGTTTATTGCGAACCGAGCGTAGGTGTTCTGCAAAGCGGTCCCTGAGCCTCCGCTTGGTTTCCCCGATGTAGAGGAAGCCACACCGGGTACAGCGGATGCAGTATACCACATTGGCAGATGTGCATGTGAACATCTGCTTGATGTGGAAAGTCTTCTTGGGGCCTGGGATGGGGGTGAGGGAGGAGGTATGGGGGCAGGTGTAGCACTTCCTGCGGTTGCAGGGAAAAGTGCTGGGTGTGGTGGGGCTGGAGGGGAGTGTGGAGCGGACAAGGGAGTCACGGAGAGAGTGGTCCCTCCGGAAAGCAGATAAGGGTGGGGAGGGAAAGATGTCTTTGGTGGTGGGGTCGGATTGCAGATGGCGGAAGTGTCGGAGGATGATGCGTTGGATCCGGAGGTTGGTGGGGTGGTACGTGAGGACGAGGGGGATTCTTTTTTGGTTCTTATTGCGTGGACGGGGTGTGAGGGATGAGTTGCGGGAGATGTGGGAGACACAGTTGAGGGTGTTCTCGACCACTGAGGGGGGACGATGTTACGGTCCTTGAAAAACGAGGACAACTCAGATGTACAGGAGTGGAATGCCTCATCCTGGGAGCAGATGCAGCGGAGGCGAAGGAATTGGGAATAGGGGATAGCATTTTTGCAGGAAGGTGGGTGGGAGAAGGAGTACTCTAGGTAGTTGTGGGAGTCGGTGGGCTTGAAATGAATATCGGTTTCTAGGCGGTTGCCTGATATGGAGACAGAGAGGTCCAGGAAGGGGAGAGAGGTATTAGAGATGGTCCAGGTAAACTTAAGGTTGGGGTGGAAGGTGTTGGTGAAGTGGATGAAGTGTTCGAGCTCCTCGTGGGAGCACGAGGCGGCGCCGATACAGTCATCAATGTAACGGAGGAAGAGGTGGGGTTTAGG
>NW_025969678.1:0-14163 GCF_021869965.1 Rhincodon typus | reverse complement strand
CCTACCTACACTCACCTTTACTGGCTCCATCCCCGCCTCTTCGACCTGTTTGTTTCCTCTCCACCTATCCTCTCCTCTATCCGCCTCCCACTCTCTCCCTATTTATTTCAAAACCCCCTTCCCCTCCCCCTTTTCTGATGAAGGGTCTAGGCCCGAAACGTCAGCCTCTTTGCTCCTATGATGCTGCTTGGCCTGCTGTGTTCATCCAGCCCTGCACCTTGTTGTCTCGGATTCTCCAGCATCTGCAGTTCCTACTATCTCCAAAACCGTTCCCATCCCCTTTTTAATTCTTAACTCCACCCACAAAGTCTCACTGGATGATCCCTCAGTTATTTCATCTTTGACTACTGCTGTGATACTCCCCTTAATGAAAAATGCAACTCCCCTTCCCCTCTTTCCTCCACTTCTGTACCGTCTAAAGCACCTGTACCCTGGTACATTAAGCTGCCAGTCCTGTCCCTCCCTTAGCCATATTTTTATAATGGCTATAATAGCCCAGTCCCACGTACCTATCCACACCCTGAGTTCATCGGCCTTACCTGTCAAGCCTCTTGCATTGAAATAGATGCAATTTAATCCAACAGGCGTTCCTCGCTCCCTGTCCTGTTCCAGCCTGACCTGTCTCTTCAACTTGTTATTTCTATTTACTGTATTTCTTTCCAGCCTCGCACTTGCCTTCCTAATGTTGAGGATCCCACTGTAAATCTGTTTTAAACCCTCCCTTGCAGCAGTAACAAATCTGCCCGCCTGGATATTGGTCCCCCTCCAGTTCAGGTGCAACCCGTCCCTCTTGAACAGGTCACCTCTGCCCCAGAAAAGATCCCAATGATCCAGGAATCTGAATCCCTGCCCCCTGCCCCAATTCTTTAGCCACACATTCATCTGCCATATCTCCCGTTCTTACCCTCACCAACACATAGTGCTGGAAGTAATCCAGAGATTATCACCGTTGAGTTCGTAGTTTTTAAACCTTTTTCCCAGTTCTCTATAATCACTCCAAAGGACCTTATCCCTATGTCATTTGTACCAATGTGCACAATGATTTCTGGCTGCTTACCCTCCCCCTTGAGAACGTTCTGCAGCCGCTCTGAGACATTCTGGCACCTGGGAAGCAAACACCATCCTGGATTCCCGTTTGCGGCCACAGATTCTCCTGTCTGTCACCCTAACTATTGAGTCTCCTATCAGTAAGGTCCTGTTTACCTTTACCCTTTCCTGCTGTACTCCAGAGCCAGTTGTAATGTCACCAACCTGCCTACTGCTGTTTTCCCCTGATCAGTCATCCCCCACCAACAGGATCCAAAATGGTACACTTGTTTTCCAGGGGAATGGTCACAGGGGATTCCTGCACTCTCATCAATGTCCCCACAGATAACACCCTCCAAACCCACGACCTCTAATACTCAGAAGGACAAGCAGCTGATGCATGACAACCATTACTTTCAAGTTCCTCTCCAAATCACTCATCATCCTGAATTGGAAATATATCGTTGCTTCTTCATGGTTCCTGCCTCAAAATCCTCTTTCCATGCAGCACTGTGGGTGTCCCTATACCATGTGGAATGCAGCGGTTCAAGAAAGCAGCTCATCCCCAACTTCTCAAGGGCAACTGGGGATGGCAAATAAGTGCCGGGCTATCCAGCCAGGCTTACCTCTCATGAATGAATAAAATTACATTTTTCTGTGATTCTCTACTGCCTTAACCTACGCTTAACTCCCTGCGACTAGTAGAATAATCTCTGCTTTCCAGGACCATACATTACAGGAATCTAGCGCCTCATTACCTTGGTGGCTGCACTTCATCGCTGCTTCCTTTGCCGGAAGACGCTTTGCAGCATGTTGACTGAGCTGTTAGAAATAAATGTTTGGGCGGGTTCACAGCAAAAAAAACGGGGCCGCTGTGATGAATTTCTTTTCAATGAACTAAAGATTGCGCGAAAGTCTCCAACGCAGTCTGGAAAGGCGGTGATGGCAGGATTTCGAGATGCGGACGCGCAGGAGAGAGGTTTGATGGTGACGGCATGAGAAGGAACCTCGACGCTCGCCGTAGACCGGAGTCCAAGATGGCGGCCTCAATGTCAATGTCTGTGAATCGGATTTCTCTCGCCCGGGCTCTCCCTCGGTGTTTACTGAGTCCGAACAGGTAAAGGCCTTCCCTCACCATTTAACAGCCGTTATCACGGGCCTTCTACCTGCGTGCACTTTAACACCCGGCCCATTGCTTTGTGGCCATGCCATTTTGTCTCGGTTCTGAAGTGGGACCCCGGGGGGCGAGGAGCCTTTTGTCCACAAGTGATTTTGTCTTAGTTTAAGTTAGATTGAGTGCTGCACCGTTGGTGTCGGTCCGTTACACCGGCCGGAGCTGCTCGCAGCTGCGAATCTCCAGTCAGCTTGAGAAGACCCAGAGCAATGTGGAGATTGAGTGACCCGGTCAACGTGGGGAGGTTAAAAATTACGTGCTGTCAGGTCTCGGTAGCTCGGTACATCATGATACGGCACCCAGATCACGAAACATTTTAGTCTCAGTGAAAAGATGTTCAGGGCAAAATCAATTCCGGGGACTTTTGTCTGCTGCGGTTTGTAGCTACCCTTGCCAGGCGATCTGTTGTTGTGATATGATACTTGCCCGTCTTGCGCCATCCTGTCACATGCAGATGTAACTTATCCGCAAATGTAATATCCGTAATCGACTTTGTCTAGGTCGATCCACCCACCCCCCGGCTGCTCTCTGCTTTGCTGTCTAGAAGACATTTCTCTAGCTTTTCAGCTCGAATCAAATGGTCAAAGTACGAACAGTTTCTGTCATCCCTAATCAAAATTCCTGAGACATTTACTGAAATGCATAGAATGTAGCATCTCCAAAACTTTTATCCTTGATACAAGCTTGCGTTTTCTGGTTGTTGACACATCCTTCAACTTCAAAAAATTGCTAAATATTTTTTGCATCCTTATAGCTTTTGCATCACATTTACTATATTCTATTATCCTTTTGTTATTATTTCTACTATCAATTGACAAACTTATCTACCTGTCCTAATGTGATACCATTCACTTCAATTTCTTCCACTATGTTACCTCTACCTACCCTTCGTATTTTCGGTGATCATACTCAACACGTTTAGACTTCAAGATTGAGCTATGATATTTTGTAGGCCCTTTTCTGATTTTGCAAATAGTACTGTCGTCATTTGATTTATTAACTTATTTGATTTATTTATTTATTGTCATGTGTACCTAAGTACAGTGAAAAGCTTTGTTTACATGCAGTGCAGGCAGATCGTAGTAAGCAAGGACATGCAGATCATAGGGTTTAAAAAAAGCTTAGAGGCATACAGGTTAGTGCACACAGGGTGTGCGCTAGGCAATATCAGCTAAATTGAAGTTTGGAGAGTCCATTCATTAGTCTAATAACAGATGGGAAGAAGCTGTTCCTGAAACTGCTGGTGCATATGTTCAAGCTTCTGTATCTTCTACCTGACGGAAGTGGTTGTAGGAGAGCATTACCAGGGTGCAATGGATCTTTGATGATGTTGTCAGCCTTTCCACGGCAACAAGCCGTGTAAATGGAGTCCATGGATGGAAAGTTGGTTTCTGTGACAGTCTGGGCTGTGCACATAACCTTCTGTAGTTTGTTACGGCCCTGGGCAGAGCAGTTGCCATGCCAGGCTGTAATGCACCTGGACAGTATGCTTTCTGTAGTGCGTCAGTAAAAGTTGGTGAGGGTCCTTGTGGATATGCCAAATTTCCTGAGCCACCTATGGAAGAAGAAGAGTTGTTTTGCCTTCTTGACCATCACATCTACGCAAGAAGTCCAGGACAGTTTGTTGGTTATTGTCACTGCTGGGAACCTGACGTTCTCCACCCGCTCAACCAAGTGTAAATAATGTACTGCAAATTCTGGAAATCTGAGATTAAAAAAAAACAAAGTGCTGGAGAAATTCAGCAAGTCTGGCAGCATCTGCAGGGAGAGAAGTAGTGTGAAAGTGCTGAATCCAGTCTGACATTTCTTCAGAGTAGCAGTTTGTTTTTATAGCAACTTTATGTTCTTGCCTCTGGTTTTTACCATTGAAATACATCAAGTTCTCTCAGTATTTGTTCTTTGTATAAATTGAATTATTGTTGGTGACAGGTGTAGCCTCTTGTACTCTTCTTCTAGCTTTAGGATCTATTTGGTCCCAGTGTAGGCTCTGGATAAGTCTTACATCTTTCCTGTTAATTTCACATTTCAGTAACATGTCTGTTAGTTTTGGTGATAAATTCACTTGAAATACTTTCGTTGTCTCTGGCACATAGGTAAATGTCTTGGATTGAAAAGTAGCCTTGTGCAAGCTACTGGAGAACTTTATTCGTAGACTGGTCAGAATGTGTGAGGGGATTAAAAATGCATTGTACAGCAGCATTCAGATACAGTAGGCATCTGTAATTTCTGGTTAATAATCACAGGTGTGCTTTGACAATGTAGATATTTTAATGGATGCACAGAGTGCTACTCCCTGGCAACTATTTTTTCATGTTGGCAGATGTGTCTTTATTCGATTCCATATCCACTTGACTCATTTGGTTATGCTAGTTTTTTGTGAATCAGGAGATCTTGGTTTCAAGCACTGTTTCGAAGCTTTGAAACTCATCACAGAGACTGGTGCAGTACATTGTTAAAAGTGTTGCTTTGGATAAGATATTAAGCCAAGATAATCCTCTGCCTACTATAGAGTCATAGTCATAGAGATTTACAGTGCGGAAACAGACCCTTCAGTCCAACTTGTCCATGCCAACCAGATATCCTATATTAATCTAGTCTCATTTGCCAGCATTTGGCCCATATCCCACTAAACCCTTCCTATTCATATTCCCATCCAGATGCCTTTTAAATGTTGTAATCGTACCAGCTTCCACCATTTCATCTGGCATCTCATTCCATACATGCATCACCCTCTGTGTGAAAAGGTTGCCCTTAGGTCCCTTTTATATCATTCCCTTCTCACCTTAAACCTATGCTCTTTAGTTTTGGACTCCCCTACCCCAGGGAAAAGACCTCACCTATTTACTCTACCCATGCCCCTCATGATTTTATAAACCTGTATAAGGTCACACCCTCAGCCTCCGATACTACAGGGAAAATAGCCCCAGCCTATTCAGCCCCTCCCTATAGCTCAAACCCTCCAACCCTGGCAACATACTTGTAAATCTTCTCTGAACCCTTTCAAGTTTCATAACATACTTCCTACAGGAGGGAGACCAGATTTGCTCGCAGTACTCCAAAAGTGGCCTAACCAATGTCCTGTACAGCCACAACATGACCTCCCAACTCCTATACTCAAAGCATTGACCAATAAAGGCAAGCATACCAAGCTCCTCCTCCACTCTCCTATCTACCTGCGACTCCACTTTCAAGGAACTATGAACCTGCACCTGAAGGTCTCTTTGTTTGGCAACGCTCCCCAGGACCTTCCCATTCAGTGTATAAGTCCTGCCCTAATTTGCCTTTCCAAAATGCAGCACCTCACATTTATCCAAATTAAACTGCATCTGCCACTCCTGGGCCCATTGGCCCATCTGATCAAGATCCAGTTGTATTCTGAGGTAGCCTTCTTCGCTATCCACTATACCTCCAATTTTAGTGTCATCTGCAAATTTACTAACCGTACCTCCTATGTTCACATCCAAATCATTTATATAAATGATCTCACTTAAGTAAGCCTTCACTTAAAATTGTCTTTGTATTCTTGGCAATTGCAACTTCAAATTATAGATCAATTTCCATAAAAATCAATGTTAAAAATAGAGTTGGGATCTTAAGGATTGTCTTTAATGAAAAATCCGAATGGTCACAGTAGACAAGATAGTAAAAAAGGCATTTGGTATGCTTGCCTTTATTGGTCAGTGCATTGAGTATAGGAGTTGGGAGGTCATGTTGGGCCTGTACAGGATGTTGTTGAGGCCACTTTTGGAGTACTGTGTGCAGTTCTGGTCGTTCTGCTTTAGGAAGGATATTATTAAATTTGAGAGGACTCAAAAGAGAAAAGATTTACCAGGATGGAGGGCTTGAGTTATGAGGATAGGCTGGATAGGCTAGGACCTTTTTCACTGGAGCATAGGAATTTGAGGGGTGACCTTGTAGAAGTTTATAAAATCATGAGAGGCATGGATAAGGTGAATAGCAAAGATCTTTTCCCTAGGGTAGGTGAGTTCAAAACTAGACAGAATATTTTTAAGGTGAGAGGAGAAAGATTTAAAAGGGACCTGAGGGACAACGTTTACACACAGAGGGTGATTCATATGTGGAATGAACTGCAGAGGGTGTCGTGGATGCAGGTATAGTTACAACATTTAAAAGACATTTGGATAGTTATATGAACAGGAAAGTTTTAAAGGGATATGGGACAAACGCAGGTAAATGAGGCTAGTTTAGTTTGGGAAACTTGGTCAGCATGAATGAGTTACATCTGTGTGTGACTCTATGACTCTATAAGAGACAATCTAACCACTGTTTCTTGACATCCAATGGTGTCTTCATCACTGAATCCCCCGCTATCAGCATCCTTGGGGTTACCATTGACCAGAAACTCAACTGGACTTGCCACATAAACACAGTGTCTACAAGAGCAGGTCAGAGGCTAGGAATAGTGCAGTAACTCACCACATGACTCCCCAAAGCTTGTCCATCATTTACAAGGTACAAGTCAAGAATGTGATGGAATACTCCCCACTTGCTTGTGTGGGTGCAGGTCCAACAACACTCAAGCTTTACACCATCCAGGACAAAACAGCAAATTGATTGGCATCATATCCACAAACATCCACTCCCTCCACCACCTAACACTCAGTACCAGCAGTATGTATGATATACAAGATGCATTGCAGAAATTCACCAAGGTTTCTCAGACCTCTTGCAACCCATGACCACTTCCATCTCGAAGGACAAGGGTAGCTGATATATGGGAACACTACCACCTGCAAGTTCCCCTCCAAGCCACTGTCAACCCTAATAGCATTGTGGGTCAGCCCACAGCAGGTGGACTGCAGCGATTCAAGGTGGCAGCTCACCAGCACCACCACCACCTTCTCAAGGGCAACTCGGGACAGACAATAATGCCAGCCGGCCAGCCAGCGATGCCCACATCCCACAAATAAATAGAAAAAAATGCCTCACACTGTCATACATCTTCAGGCTTAAAAGTTGAACAGAAATAATTCAAAATTTTATTTTTAAAATCCTGTATTTTACTGTCCTGCAGATGGTATTACTTTTCTAACAACACTCCATGTAACAATAACTTCATCAGAATTTCCCCTTTCACCTTCAGCTGTCATTAATTTATGCCCTGTATTTCATGACTCAATGACATTTAATTGAACAAAACACTTGGGTTCCAGTTTCACAGCTTCCTGGCTCTTACTTTATAATACCATGAATTTTTCAGGCCACAGTATCTTAAAATCTTTTCCTGTGACACTGACTATGTGGAGGACTTATCACCTTTGTTTTATGGCTGCTCAGAAATTCCACGTTGTTAAACATCTTTTATGGTTGGTTGCTAACCTTCATTTAACTCCTTTGTTGCATTGAGCACTTGATGATAGACTGGAAAAGTAAATAACTTTACTTGCTTACTCTATTTCTATATTATTCATTCTAAGGTCAGTTTTTGATAGATAGCTTTACTTTGTGATTATCATTGATGTGATTGTTTTAGGATTTACTTAGGTTCACAGTCTGGCTTTTCTATGCCTTCTGAAGTATCTCATGCAATGTTTCATGTATTTACAATCGGTAATGTAGCATTGGCATTGTTAAACAACCCAATGAATGTGAATTTTCTGTGTCAAGCCAGACTGTTTTGTTGTATGAGCTCTATATATTTAAGTGCCCATTTAAGTGCACAAACAGCGTTCCAATTTGGCTTAGTGCATAATTGTGTGATAAGGAAAGTATGAAACAGTGCTGCTCAATCACACCACGCTAAAAGTAAAACCTATGCCAAACCACTACCTGCTTTCTTAAGCTGTCAATGAAAATTTATTCACACACTTGGCTATGAAATATTTAAATAGATATTGTCAATGACAATAAGTCTCCAAGTTCTCTTTGAGATCAATCAGTTCTTTCTTTGTGAAATACAACAGATTAAATATTGTAGATCATGGTGTGAGTTGAGCCATTTTATAAAACAACTCAATTTTCCCATCCCGAAAAGTCATGATTTTATGTGTGCTCAACATATAAGTTGATTTCCTCTCCCACTGGCACTGCCCTGTGCTTCTTTTGGCCACGACTTGCTACATTCAAGGCCTCAACCTTGAACCCTGCAATTGGATGCTTTAATTAATGGTACTTTATAACTACTTGCAAGGGTTCATGCAAGTGACTATAGGCTGCATTCTGAAGATTTGTGGGAGTTTAAAGCATATCCACTGGATATTGATGATATTTCAAAATAAAGACCACCTGCACCCATTGTAATGGTTCCCATTTATATTTGGCATTTGTCAACCAGTTTTCTTCATTGCTTCTTTTAACAATTACCTTAAATCTATACCCTTTTGTCCTCAATTCTTCCACCAATGGAGGTAGTATTACCCAATCAAATCTATTTAGAATGCTCTTGAATTGCCTATCTTTATCAATTCTCCCCTCAGCCTGCTTTTCTTCAAAGAAAACAGATTGGGAAGGGTGAGACTATCGAGAAATTCTTCAGTTCTGGAAGCATGATCATGAATCTTTTCTTTTCGCTCTAGTATCTTCATATCTTTCCTAAAGTATATCACCCAGAGCTGGACACAGTGCTCCGATGGAGGCAAGTGTTTGTGTTAGTTTAACATAACCTCTATGGTTTTATGGTGCCGCTTATGACAAATCCTTCTTTGACTAAGCATTTTCAACTGCAAGCCTGCAATCTGTTATTGGCAACATTCATGGTACAGATCATTCCAAGAGTTGTTATGTGGCTATTTGCAATTTTGCTTGGTAGTGCGTTGAGGCCTGTTGCAAGGGTTTCTTTAGGTTACCCAGGACAGTTTGATAGTCACCAAAGAAAAGTTCAAAAGTTACAGGCACTCAGTGAGAATGAGAAAGAGGGCGACAGAAATGTAGATTCCATGTTAGGTAGTGCGGCTCTGTGGTAGTGTCCATAATCCTGGACCAAAACGCCCAGGTTCAAGTCCCACATGCTCCAGACGTCTGCCATAACATCGCTAAACGGTTTGATTAGAAAAATAGGCAGTACTACTTTTAGCTGTACTACAGGGAAGGCAACTTAACGGCATGATTCTACGTAGTGGACTCAATGAGAAGCCAAGAGCATGCTGTTAAAACCCAGGAAAACGTTTTAAAAATTACGTAGCTAAGTGCTGGGGTTAGGGCTCCAGAAAAGTCCTGGGAGCTACGAAAACTCAGAAGAAACCATTTGCCACCAATACTTGAATTGCAGTAAACAGTGGTGACTGAAAACCCCAGAGGCAGTATTTGTTTTGAGCAACAGAGCATGGTTAGGGCTCAGAGAAATACAGGGGCAGTTACTGCATGGTGAAATTAGCTATCTACAAACAAACTAAAATTGTGACAGTGAGAAAGTACTGGGGTGCAGTTTCAAGATCCAAGGAAGCATTGGCCCAGGAAAGGAGGATGATCATCTAGAACGGCAGAGCTGTCAAAATAGAATGGCTCATGAGAGGGAATTTCAAAACTGGATCGTCAAACGTGAAGAATTATATACCTTGTGAAATTTAGCGAGATTTGATGACCTATCATGTCATAAACATCTGGGGGTAATGTTGCTGAGAAATATGTGGGATTGATCTTTCACACATTTGCTATTTGATTTCTACAGTGCACTGTTCGATCATTGGCCACATGTTAATTCTCAGTGTTAGAAATAAGGTTCTACTGTAGAATAACCGAAAATAGAGGCCGGAGTAGGCCATTAGGCCTTCCGAGCCTGCTCCACCATTCAGTACAATCATGGCTGATCTTCCAACTCGTTACCAGGTTCTCACTTTCTCATATAGGAAGGGTTTAGAGGGATGATGGCCAAATGCAGGTACATGGGACTAGTTTAGTTTGAGAAAACTGGTCAGCATGGATGAGTTGGACCAAAGGATCTATTTCAATGCTGTATGACTCTATAACTGTAAACGTCATAACTGTAAAGGTCATATCCTATGATCCTTTCGGCCTTAAAAATGATGTCTAACTTCTGGGAAACGTTCAGTGGTTTGGCCTCAATGGCTTCTGTATTAGAAAATTCCACAGGTTTACCACTGTCTGTGTGAAGAGATTTCTCCTCACTTCAGCCCTAAATGGCCTATCCTGTATCTTTAGACTCTAACCCCTGGTCTGGACTCCCAGTTTTTCGAGAACATCGTTCCTGTGTTTGACCTTTCTATCCTGTTAGGATTTTACAGGTTTCTGTGGGATTCCCCCTCAGCTAATCTCCAGTGAATATAGAATCCCTACAGTGCAGAAAGAGACCATTCAATCCATGAAGTCTGCACCGACCCTCTGAAGGGCACCCCATCCAGACCCAATCCCCTACCCTATCCCTGTAATCCCACATTTACCATGGCTAATCCACCTAACTTGCACATCCCTATTCACTATGGACAATTTGACATGGCCAATCCACCTAACCTGCACATCTTTGGATTGTGGGAAGAAACCGGAGCACTGGTGGAATCCCACACAGACATGGGGAGAGCATGTAAGCTCTACACTGTCACCCAATGCTGGAATCGAACCCAGGTTCCTGGCACTGTGAGGCAGCCGTGCTAACCGTTGCACCACCATCCATTAACTGTGTCCTAACCAATACAGTCCTAACTAATTCAATCCCTCTTCATATATCAGTCCTGCCATCACAGGAATCAGTCTGGTAAACCTTCTATGCCAGATTTTTCCTCAGATAATATTGTGTAGTAAAGTTTATTGGCCCGGATTGTTTGATGGCCAGATAGTCAGTTTGCTTTGTAGATAGGACCTGTGTTGGAACCCATGTGTTGGGACTCTAAGGGAGTTGCCCAGAAAATTAAAGACCCCAATGAGCAATTCTAGTATATCTGGAATCTACTGATAGTCTGCAATTAAATTGGAGAGTTTGAATGATTCTGCTGCAGTTAATAGTTAGGAAGGTTTAGAGATTAAAAACCTAGTCTAACTCTGTGTATATGTCAAACTTACCTCTCCCCCTCTCCATTTTACCAATAAAACCCAGCTACAACACCCATGCCCCCTGACACCCCGACCTTGACCACCACCCATCCTTCAGTGGGTCCGACAAGCTTACCTCCCTAGTGCTGACAGATCCAACGTCCCCCCCAGGACCTAACATCCACCCTTTCTTTCTGGAAACTAATAACCCTTCTATTGTGGGGACCCCACGCCACCCCTTCTTCTCCTCTGCCACCAAAGACCACACCCCTCCCCTCTTTCGTACACATCACCTGTCACTGCTAGACCTAACCTACCCTGAATACTCCAGAAAATACCCAGACCCTACCCACCTGGCATCCTAACTCCACAGTTGTCTTACATTCTCTTCTTTTACAGGAGCTGTCAAATGTTTATCTATGCTGTTGGATATTTAAATCACAAAAAAATGGCACTTCCTGTCCTGAGAAAGGGGGCATGATTTGACTTCACCAAACTGTCCTGAACTAGGCAAGCATAGTTGCGGAACGCCAGAAGTAGGAGCATAGTAGGTTATCTGACTGTGATTGCCACTGCTTGGAAAATCCTACCTGTTGTCATTTGTTCAAACCTGGAACCTTGTGGCTTTAATTTAGTAAGTCCCCTGGTGGTAGTCCTCTGTTATTTTGTATCATCTGTCCATGTTTTTCCTGCTAAAATAAATCACTTCATACTTCTTTGATTTAAATTTAAGTTGTAAATTTTTGCTGGAATTTTTCAAGGCTCCTATGTAAAACTTGTGTGTCAACATCTACAAATTTGAGAATTTGAGAATAAATCATCCCCGTATCTGAATTTGTGCCTTAAACTTTGTTTCTGTAACTTAAAAATGTTGTTGAATATGCAGTCTGTCATTACAAGTGTTTAATGTTCGTTCTTGGATTTCCAAAACTGCACACAGTACTCTGATTGTCTACGCTCTTCTAATATTAAACTGGCAAATGGAGATTTCAGTATGTTTATTTGCTCACAGGTGTTGAACACCTTGTTCAATGGGGCAGCACGGTGGCACAGTGGTTAGCACTGCTACCTCACAGCACCAGGGACCCAGGTTCGATTCCAGCCTTGGATGTCTGTCTGTGTGGAGTTTGCACATTCTCCCCGTGTCTGCGTGGGTTTCCTCTGGGTGCTCCGGTTTCCTCCCACAGTCCAAAGATGTGCAGGTTAAGTGGATTGGCCATGCTAAATTGCCCGTAGTGTTCAGGATGTGTAGCTTAGGTGGGTTTTAGGGGGATGGGTCTGGATGGGATGCACTGAGGTTCGGTGTTGACTTGTTGGGCCGAAGGGCCTGTTTCCACACTGTAGGGATTCTATGATGATTCTATGATTTCTTTGTTACTTAACAACAGTGTGTGAACAGCCAGCAGTTTAACTCTTCCAACAATGGCATTTTTTGGTACTAGTTTTATATTCTTAGATTAAGAAAAGTAATTTAAATATGCATATCAAGAATAATTCGCTAACGATTGGGTCTTTCCAATATTTAATGTGGGAAATTCATGCATGTCAAATACAGGATGTCAGATAAGCAGCCTGGCAATATGGAGACGATGGAGAGATCAACAAGTCTGGTGGCATGGAAGAACCAGATATCTCGAGATAGTTCAGGCTCATTTGAGGTACATTCTCTCAAAAGGGAAAAGTAGCATAAATATGCTCAGCGCTCCCTTGATAAAACAGAAGATGATGATTAAGAAAAGTATGCTCATGACAGGTGTCAGGTACCAAATACAATTCAGAACCAAGCTGATGCCAAAGTTCAGAAGGGAGATGAAAAAGTAATTAAGAGTGGCAGAGAGGGGTTATGGAAAAAAGAAGACAGTTACTATAAAGGGGAATCCCAAAATTTTCATATCAGTAGCAAAAATATGGTAAAGAGAGGGGTAGGGCTAATTCGGGATCAAAAAGGGAATTTAACAAGGATGCTGGGGGCATAGCTGAGGTGTTAAATAAATTTCCGCGCTTGTCTTTACTAAGGAAAGGTATACTACCAAGGCATGGTGACAGAGGAGAAAACTCTATCAGTGGAAGGTTTGAAAATTAATAAAGAGTTCTTTCATAGGTCATCATTACTTCAAGCTGTTAAGACACCTAGACTAGACATCTATGTACATTGAAGAAAGTGAGAATGGAAACGGCAAAAGTACTGGCAATAATCTTGCAATTTTCTCGAATTGGGGGTGATGCCAAGGATTAGAGACCTGCAAATGTATCACCTTTTCCAAAAATATTGTAAGCATAAACCCAACAATTACAGATCAGTCAGTTTGACTTCAGTGGCGAGTAAACTTCTGCCCTAATTCAGGATAGAATTAATAGTCACCTGGAAAATCTTTAGCTAATTAGGAACAGCTAGCATGAATTTCTTCAGAGAAAATCATGTTGAACTAACTTGAAGTTTTTGGAAGAGCTAAAAGAAAACATTGTTGAGGATAATGCTGTTCATATGATGTACATGGACTTCCAAAAGGCATTCAGTACAGTGCCACACAACAGACCTGTGAAAAAAAAAATTATAGCTCATCAAGTATAAGGGACAGTAGCAACATGGATACAAAATTGATTGAGTGATAGGAAACAAAGCATAGTGGTTAGTGGTTATTTTTTAAGATGAATGAAGGGGTCGAGTCTAGTGGATTTCTCCAGAGACAACAAGGTGCAGGGCTGGATGAACACAGCAGGCCAAGCAGCATCATAGGAGCAGAGAGGCTGACGTTTCGGGCCTAGACCCTTCATCAGAAAAGGGGGAGGGAAAGGGGGTTCTGAAATAAATAGGGAGAGATTGGGAGGCGGATAGAAGATGGATAGAGGAGAGGATAGGTGGAGAGGAAACAAACAGGTCGAAGAGGCGGGGATGGGGCCAGTAAAGGTGAGTGTAGCTGGGGAGTTAGGGAGGGGATAGGTCAGTCCAGGGAGGACGGACAGGTCAAGGGGGCGGGATGAGGTTAGTCGGTAGGAGATGGAGGTGCGGCTTGAGGTGG
>NW_025969677.1:7088-14166 GCF_021869965.1 Rhincodon typus | reverse complement strand
GTTAATCAAACTTCCTCCCCTTGGAGTTCCTGCACTGTCACCACCCACCTTCCTCTTCCTGCTAGCTAGCTTGGAAACCCTGGGGTCTCGGGCCTTTCAGCTCACCACTGAGGAAAATGCAGTTTTGAAATATGTATAGCTGTTGAAATTCTTGCTGTTGGTTCTCTTGGATTGGAACAGGCCTGTGTCTGGAAGCTTTTGTTCAAATAGCACTTAGTTGGCTTCCCCGCACTCACCCCCGTGACTCCCTTGTCCGCTCCACACTCCCCTCCAGCTCCACCACACCCGGCACTTTTCCCTGCAACCGCAGGAAGTGCTACACCTGCCCCCATACCTCCTCCCTCACCCCCATCCCAGGCCCCAAGAAGACTTTCCACATCAAGCAGATGTTCACCTGCACATCTGCCAATGTGGTATACTGCATCCGCTGTACCCGGTGTGGCTTCCTCTATATCGGGGAAACCAAGCGGAGACTTGGGGACCGCTTTGCAGAACACCTACGCTCGGTTCGCAACAAACAACTGCACCTCCCAGTCGCGAACCATTTCAACTCCCCCTCCCATTCCTCAGACGACATGTCCATCCTGGGCCTCCTACAGTGCCACAACGATGCCACCCGAAGGTTGCAGGAACAGCAACTCATATTCCGCTTGGGAACCCTGCAGCCGAATGGTATCAATGTGGATTTCACAAGTTTCAAAATCTCCCCTCCCCCTACCGCATCCCAAAACCAGTCCAGCTCGTCCCTGCCTCCCTAACCTGTTCTTCCTCCCACCTATCCCCTCCTCCCACCTCAAGCCGCACCTCCATCTCCTACCGACCAACCTCATCCCGCCCCCTTGACCTGTCCGTCCTCCCTGGACTGACCTATCCCCTTCCTAACTCCCTACCTACACTCACCTTTCCTGGCTCCATCCCCGCCTCTTCGACCTGTTTGTTTCCTCTCCACCTATCCTCTCCTCTATCCCTCTTCTATCCGCCTCCCACTCTCTCCCTATTTATTTCAGAACCCCCTTCCCCTCCCCCTTTTCTGATGAAGGGTCTGGGCCCGAAACGTCAGCCTCTCTGCTCCTATGATGCTGCTTGGCCTGCTGTGTTCATCCAGCTCTACACCTTCTTATCTCGGATTCACCAGCATCTGCAGTTCCTACTATCTCAAATATAAATGCAAGTTTTGCTGCTTACTTTTTCAATTTGTATTTGTATCCAAGAATGTATAGCTTCCCAACTTCAGGATAAGAGTGAATTAATACATTGATACTAATAATGACCAAACTCATTCCAACATTCTGAAGACTCCTACCTTAATCCTGAAATTTCCCTTGTATGTTGCCAGCTAGTTCTACATCAGCTCAGCCTGGCAGTTAATGGATTTTTATAAATATTAGGCATGGTCTTCTCTACACTGGTGAGACGAGACGCAGACTGAATGATCATTTTGCAGAACACATACATTCTGTCCATAAAAATGACCCCGTGCTTCAGGTTCCCTGCCATTTAACACACCGCCATGTTCCCTGGTTAACATCTCTGTCTCTCAGGCTTGCTGCAGTGCTCCAGTGAATCTGAGCACAAACTGGAAGAACAGCACTTCATTTACCACTTGGGGACCCTGCAGCCAGCAGGACTCAATATTGAGTTTAATAATTTTAGAGCCTGAATGCCTTCTTCTATGTCCTTTACTCGCCTGCACACTCCGGGTACTGTCATGACATGTACTGAAAGCAAAATTGCTGGAAATCACAGCGGGTCAGG
Organism: Rhincodon typus; assembly: GCF_021869965.1. Classification (NCBI taxonomy): domain Eukaryota; kingdom Metazoa; phylum Chordata; class Chondrichthyes; order Orectolobiformes; family Rhincodontidae; genus Rhincodon; species Rhincodon typus. The sequence continues at coordinate 12,411 of NW_025969677.1, read as the reverse complement.
CAGCATCCAGGCAGAGAGAGAGCAAGCTAACGTTTCGAGTCTAGATGACTCTTCATTAGAACTGATGGGACATGACATCATCTAGACTTGAAACGTTAGCTTGCTCTCTCTCCGTGGATGCTGTCTGACCCGCTGTGATTTCCAGTACTTTTTGTTTTCATGCATCTGCACTAATTTGCTCTTACTGTCATAACATGTGCTGCTTTCAGCACAACTAACTTATTTCTACCTACTTATGGTCCCAGTTATCAGCTTTCTTTCCTTCTCTGGTTTATTATCCGCTTTATCTTTTGCTGCCTAACTTTCTTTCTCTCCTCTGTGCTCCATCTCCACCTATCTCTCATTCCTTTCTCCACTCCACCTCCTGTCATCAATACATAAACAACATTTTACTAGCTGCTATCAGTTCAGAGGAAAGGCCACTGGACTCAAAGTGTTAACTGTGCTTTATTTCTACAGATGTTGCCAGACCTGCTGAGTTTCTTCGGCAATTTCTGTTTTTGTTTAAGTATGGTAATTGTTCTCTTACAATATTGTGTCTTAGTACAGGCTCAACTAAAGTTCTCTTCCTTTCTTACATCTTAAGTCAACAATATAGTCATATTACCAAGGAAAAGAAAAACAATGACCTCAAGGGTGGCATGATGGCTCAGTGGTTAGCACTGCTGCCTCACAGCGCCAGGGACCCGGGTTTGATCCCACCCTCGGGCGACTGTCTGTGGGGAGTTTGCACATTCTCCCCATGTCTGCATGGGTTTCCTCCAGGTGCTCTGATTTCCTTCCACAGTCCAAAGATCTGCAGGCTAGGTGGATTGGCCATGCTAAATTTCCCAGTGTTCAGGGATGTGTGGGTTATAGGGGGATGGGTCTGGGTGGGATGCTCTAGGGGTCAGTGTGGACTTGTTGGGCTGAAGGGCCTGTTTCCACACAGTAGGGATTCTATGATGAATTAGCATTCCAATGAAGATAGTACTGTTGGCTATGATTAACACAAGGTAATAAGTCTCAGTGAGAAGCTGGCAGAAGTTTTGACTTGGATTTTTTTAATTCATTCACCAGATGTTGCTAGCCAGGCCAGCATTTATTGCCCATCCCCAACTGCTCAGATAGCTGTGGGCCTGGAGTCACATGTAGGCCAGAACAGGTAAGGATGGCAGATTTCCTCCCTAAAGAACATTAGTCAATCAGGTGGATTTTCCTGACAATCAGCAATGAATTCATGGTCATCATTTGACTCCTAATTCCAGAATTTTTGTCAGTGAATTCAAATTCCACCATCTGTCAAGGTTGGATTCAAACCCTGGTCCCCAGACCATTACCTCGGTCTCTGGATTAACAGTCCTGGGAAAATACCACCAAGCCATTGCCTACCCATTAATTCCATTCCATTCCATTTCAGCCCAAGGCAGGAAGACAACACAAGCCCAAAATTTTAATTTGTTCACCTGGAACTACCAATGATTGATCTCAAGTTGACAGATATATTAAGCAGATATTGAAAGCTTAACTCTATCCCCACTTGAAATTGAACTTTAACCATGGCTGTCAGCAGTTAATCCTTAATGTATCTTGAGAGGAATAAAGGGCATGCACAGTCTTACTTTGTTAAGTGGCAAGTGCGGTTTCTTCATTACATTATGTATTTGAAGACAAAAGTGCAACGTACCACTATTTTAAAATATGGCACCAAACCATTTATCTTCAACCTTGTGTGATTTAGTTTGTGATTTAGTTTTTTATTCAAATATTCACCTTCAGGATTAATACCATCCTGGAGTCATAGAATCATGGAGTCACACAGTATGGAAACAGGTCCTTCGGTCCAAGTCGCCCAGGCCAACCAAGTTTCCCAAACAAAACTAGTCCCACTTGCCTGCATTTGGCCCATATCCCTCTAACCCTTCCCTATTTATGTACCTATCTAAATGTCTTTTAAATGTTGTCACTGTACCTGCATCTGCCACTTTCTCTGGCAGTTCATTCCACATATAGGCCACTCTCCATGTGAAAATGTTGTCCTTCAGGTCCTTTTTAAATCTTTCTCCCCTCACCTTAAAAATGTGCCCCTTAGTTCTGAACACCCCTCACCCTAGGGAAATGACCTTAACCTATTTACCTCAACTATGCCCCTCATGATTTTATAAACCTCTATTTGTGTAAAAAAAAAATGAAACAGTACTTTACAACTCTTTTCAGAAATTCAAGAAGCAACAGAATATCTCTTGTAAATATATTTGGTGTCATAAAAATGACGTTCAGTTTTTAAAATAAGTTTTGTTTCTTCAGTCAAGACAACTTGAAGATACAATTTTCATGACAAGTTCACAACATTAAAATTATACTTTCAGACAATACTGTTACTTATCAAGATGATGGATATCCATTCTATAGAATGTAACATTTTATGCTTCTGTCAGCCAATGTTAGAATCAAATATTCCAGCCTCAGCTACAGCATGGCTTGAAGCAGAGTAAAACTGACCTTATATTGTCACATTAATTGGTTCCTTACCTCAGTCACATTGCAGCCCATCAGCATACCCCCAAGTAGTTACTCTTTGTTCTACTGAAGGTTGTCATGCATCTTTTGTCATTGATATTGATTATCAATATGAACAGTGTTCTGGTCAGAAAGATTCATATAATGCTGTGTTGGCTCTCTTGTGCTATCATGGCATGCATTATACAAATGTTCCAAGCACTTCTTAAAAGCAACCTCTCTGACAGTACATGACTAAGAAAAGTTTTTGATGATATGTGCAATGGTTTGAGATGTCCAAGTTTAGAGTATGCCTCAAATAATAAATGCTCAAACTTTTGCAGGCCTATTTCTGCATGTCTTAATGTTTAGACTTGGGCAGTAGTTTTTCTTCTTCTTGATCTTCACCTGCGCCTTTTAAATTCCTAAACCAGAATTGATTTATAAAATAAATTACATCCAGTTTGTCTGACTTGATCAGCAGGCTGCCCTCTTGACTAAAAGCAATCAAAAAAGGCTCATGGTATATTAATCTTAATCTCAAGGGCCCTGGAAAACGAAAGAGAGGAAATTATGCATCTCTTGCTTTATCAGACTTCATAGAACCTCTACAGTGTGGAAGCAGGCCATTTTGCCCATCGAGTTCATGCTGACCTTCCGAAGAACATCCCACCCAGACCCCCCCAATCCCTGTAACCCTGCAGTTCCCATAGCCAATCCACCCAATTTGCATACCTTTGGACTGTGGGAGGAAACTGATGCAAACAGGAGGAGAATGTGCAAAATCCACACAGAACTCGACCCGAGGATAGGATCAAACCCAGGTCACTGGCGCTGTGAGGCAGAAGAGCAAACCACCGAGCCACTGTGCCACCCTGATATGGCGTGCTGTTTCCATTCTGGGCACTGCACCTTGGGAAAGATAGGATGGAGTACAATATACGTTCACCAGAATACCACTGCAATTCAGAGAGAAAAGCTACTAGAATTGCATAAATATGGCCTTTATTTTTGTGAATAACAAAGTATGAAAAGGGAACCGATCAAGCTGTTTCATAGCTTTAAATGTGCATTTTGTTCAATATAAAATATTCTTGAACTGCCATTTCTTCTAAAAATGGATATAAAAAGGTCTTTCAGTTGCTGAGGATCAGGTAACTTTTGGGAGTTTTTTTTTCATTCACTCATAGGATGTGGATGTCGCTGGCTGGCTAGCATTTATTGCCTGTCCCAGTTGTCCTTGAGAAGGTGTTGGTGAGCTGCCTTCATGAACCTCTGCAGTCTATTTGCTGTAAGTTGACCCACAATGCCATTAGGGAGGTATTCCAAGATTTTGACCCAATGACACTAAACAAACAATAACATATGAGTGTGGCTGGGAGAGGAGCATGCAGTTCGTAAAGTTTGTATGTGTCTGACAGTTTCTTGCTGGTGGCACACACTGCTGCCACTGGGCATTTGTGGTGGAGAAAGGTATATGTTTGTCGATGTGATGTCAATCAAATGGGCTGCTCTGTCCTGGATAGTGTAAGACTTCTTGAGTGCTGCACTCATCTAGGCAAGTGGGAACTATTCCATCACATTCCTGACTTGTACCTTGTAGAAAGTGGACAGACTCTGGGAAGTCAGGAAGTGAGCTGCTCACTGAAAGATTCCTGGCCTCTGACCTGGTGGTGCTAGTTCAGTTTCTGGTCGATGGTAACCCCTAGGATTTGAAAGTGGGAGATTCAGTCCTGGTAACACCATTGAACATCAAGCAGTGGTGATTAGATTGTCTCTTGTTGGAGATAGTCATTGCCTGGTATTTTTGTGCTGCAAATGTTACTAGCCACTTGTCAGTCCAAGCCTGGATATTGTCCAGATCTTGTTGGATATGGACTGCTTCAGTCTCTGAGGAAACGTGAATGGTGCTTAACATCATGCTATCATCAGAGAACATTTCCACTTCTGACCTTATGATGGAGGAGGGGCCATTGATGAAGCAGCTGAAGATGGTTGGGCCCAGGTTATCATCCTGACGAACTCCCGCAGAGATGTTCTGGAGCTTAGATGACTGACCTCCAACAACCACAACCAAATTCCTTTGTGCAATGTATGACTTCAACCAGTGGAGAGTTTACCCCCTGACATTCATTGATTCCATTTTTGCCATGGCTCCTTGATGCTGCACTCAGTCGAATGCAGCCTTGATGATAAGGGCTTTCACTCTCATCTCTACAATTCAGCTCTTTTGTCCATGTTTGAACCAAGGCTGTAATGAGGTCAGGAGCTGAGTGGCCCTGGCAGAACCCAAACTAAGTGCCACTGAGCAGGTTATTGCTGAGATTGGGTTCTGCTCAATTGCACTGCTGAAGACACCTTTCATCATTTTACTAATAATTGAAAGTAGACTGACAGAGTAGTATTCCTCAAAGACTGTACACCATCTACAAGGCACAAGTCAGGAATGTGATGGAATACTCTCCACTTGCCTGAATGGGTGCAGCTCCAACAACAGTCAAGAGGTTTGATACTAACCAGGATGGAGCAGCCCACTTGATTTAGAACACATCCACAAAAAATGACTTGCTCTACTACCAACACTCAGTAGCAGCAGTGTGTACTGTCTACATAATGGACTACAGAAATTCGCCAAAATTCCTGCAACAGCACATTCCAAACCCATGACCACTTCCATCTAGAAGGACAAGGGCAGCAGATATATATTTGCAAGCTCCCTTCTAAGCCACTCACTGTCCTGACTTGGAAATATTTGGCCATTCCTTCACTGTCGCTGGATAAAATCCTGGAATTCCCTCCCTAATGGCATTGTGGGTTGATGTACTGTAGGGTTCTGATTTGCTAT
>NW_025969677.1:0-7078 GCF_021869965.1 Rhincodon typus | reverse complement strand
GTTAATCAAACTTCCTCCCCTTGGAGTTCCTGCACTGTCACCACCCACCTTCCTCTTCCTGCTAGCTAGCTTGGAAACCCTGGGGTCTCGGGCCTTTCAGCTCACCACTGAGGAAAATGCAGTTTTGAAATATGTATAGCTGTTGAAATTCTTGCTGTTGGTTCTCTTGGATTGGAACAGGCCTGTGTCTGGAAGCTTTTGTTCAAATAGCACTTAGTTGGCTTCCCCGCACTCACCCCCGTGACTCCCTTGTCCGCTCCACACTCCCCTCCAGCTCCACCACACCCGGCACTTTTCCCTGCAACCGCAGGAAGTGCTACACCTGCCCCCATACCTCCTCCCTCACCCCCATCCCAGGCCCCAAGAAGACTTTCCACATCAAGCAGATGTTCACCTGCACATCTGCCAATGTGGTATACTGCATCCGCTGTACCCGGTGTGGCTTCCTCTATATCGGGGAAACCAAGCGGAGACTTGGGGACCGCTTTGCAGAACACCTACGCTCGGTTCGCAACAAACAACTGCACCTCCCAGTCGCGAACCATTTCAACTCCCCCTCCCATTCCTCAGACGACATGTCCATCCTGGGCCTCCTACAGTGCCACAACGATGCCACCCGAAGGTTGCAGGAACAGCAACTCATATTCCGCTTGGGAACCCTGCAGCCGAATGGTATCAATGTGGATTTCACAAGTTTCAAAATCTCCCCTCCCCCTACCGCATCCCAAAACCAGTCCAGCTCGTCCCTGCCTCCCTAACCTGTTCTTCCTCCCACCTATCCCCTCCTCCCACCTCAAGCCGCACCTCCATCTCCTACCGACCAACCTCATCCCGCCCCCTTGACCTGTCCGTCCTCCCTGGACTGACCTATCCCCTTCCTAACTCCCTACCTACACTCACCTTTCCTGGCTCCATCCCCGCCTCTTCGACCTGTTTGTTTCCTCTCCACCTATCCTCTCCTCTATCCCTCTTCTATCCGCCTCCCACTCTCTCCCTATTTATTTCAGAACCCCCTTCCCCTCCCCCTTTTCTGATGAAGGGTCTGGGCCCGAAACGTCAGCCTCTCTGCTCCTATGATGCTGCTTGGCCTGCTGTGTTCATCCAGCTCTACACCTTCTTATCTCGGATTCACCAGCATCTGCAGTTCCTACTATCTCAAATATAAATGCAAGTTTTGCTGCTTACTTTTTCAATTTGTATTTGTATCCAAGAATGTATAGCTTCCCAACTTCAGGATAAGAGTGAATTAATACATTGATACTAATAATGACCAAACTCATTCCAACATTCTGAAGACTCCTACCTTAATCCTGAAATTTCCCTTGTATGTTGCCAGCTAGTTCTACATCAGCTCAGCCTGGCAGTTAATGGATTTTTATAAATATTAGGCATGGTCTTCTCTACACTGGTGAGACGAGACGCAGACTGAATGATCATTTTGCAGAACACATACATTCTGTCCATAAAAATGACCCCGTGCTTCAGGTTCCCTGCCATTTAACACACCGCCATGTTCCCTGGTTAACATCTCTGTCTCTCAGGCTTGCTGCAGTGCTCCAGTGAATCTGAGCACAAACTGGAAGAACAGCACTTCATTTACCACTTGGGGACCCTGCAGCCAGCAGGACTCAATATTGAGTTTAATAATTTTAGAGCCTGAATGCCTTCTTCTATGTCCTTTACTCGCCTGCACACTCCGGGTACTGTCATGACATGTACTGAAAGCAAAATTGCTGGAAATCACAGCGGGTCAGGCAGCATCCAGGCAGAGAGAGAGCAAGCTAACGTTTCGAGTCTAGATGACTCTTCATTAGAACTGATGGGACATGACATCATCTAGACTTGAAACGTTAGCTTGCTCTCTCTCCGTGGATGCTGTCTGACCCGCTGTGATTTCCAGTACTTTTTGTTTTCATGCATCTGCACTAATTTGCTCTTACTGTCATAACATGTGCTGCTTTCAGCACAACTAACTTATTTCTACCTACTTATGGTCCCAGTTATCAGCTTTCTTTCCTTCTCTGGTTTATTATCCGCTTTATCTTTTGCTGCCTAACTTTCTTTCTCTCCTCTGTGCTCCATCTCCACCTATCTCTCATTCCTTTCTCCACTCCACCTCCTGTCATCAATACATAAACAACATTTTACTAGCTGCTATCAGTTCAGAGGAAAGGCCACTGGACTCAAAGTGTTAACTGTGCTTTATTTCTACAGATGTTGCCAGACCTGCTGAGTTTCTTCGGCAATTTCTGTTTTTGTTTAAGTATGGTAATTGTTCTCTTACAATATTGTGTCTTAGTACAGGCTCAACTAAAGTTCTCTTCCTTTCTTACATCTTAAGTCAACAATATAGTCATATTACCAAGGAAAAGAAAAACAATGACCTCAAGGGTGGCATGATGGCTCAGTGGTTAGCACTGCTGCCTCACAGCGCCAGGGACCCGGGTTTGATCCCACCCTCGGGCGACTGTCTGTGGGGAGTTTGCACATTCTCCCCATGTCTGCATGGGTTTCCTCCAGGTGCTCTGATTTCCTTCCACAGTCCAAAGATCTGCAGGCTAGGTGGATTGGCCATGCTAAATTTCCCAGTGTTCAGGGATGTGTGGGTTATAGGGGGATGGGTCTGGGTGGGATGCTCTAGGGGTCAGTGTGGACTTGTTGGGCTGAAGGGCCTGTTTCCACACAGTAGGGATTCTATGATGAATTAGCATTCCAATGAAGATAGTACTGTTGGCTATGATTAACACAAGGTAATAAGTCTCAGTGAGAAGCTGGCAGAAGTTTTGACTTGGATTTTTTTAATTCATTCACCAGATGTTGCTAGCCAGGCCAGCATTTATTGCCCATCCCCAACTGCTCAGATAGCTGTGGGCCTGGAGTCACATGTAGGCCAGAACAGGTAAGGATGGCAGATTTCCTCCCTAAAGAACATTAGTCAATCAGGTGGATTTTCCTGACAATCAGCAATGAATTCATGGTCATCATTTGACTCCTAATTCCAGAATTTTTGTCAGTGAATTCAAATTCCACCATCTGTCAAGGTTGGATTCAAACCCTGGTCCCCAGACCATTACCTCGGTCTCTGGATTAACAGTCCTGGGAAAATACCACCAAGCCATTGCCTACCCATTAATTCCATTCCATTCCATTTCAGCCCAAGGCAGGAAGACAACACAAGCCCAAAATTTTAATTTGTTCACCTGGAACTACCAATGATTGATCTCAAGTTGACAGATATATTAAGCAGATATTGAAAGCTTAACTCTATCCCCACTTGAAATTGAACTTTAACCATGGCTGTCAGCAGTTAATCCTTAATGTATCTTGAGAGGAATAAAGGGCATGCACAGTCTTACTTTGTTAAGTGGCAAGTGCGGTTTCTTCATTACATTATGTATTTGAAGACAAAAGTGCAACGTACCACTATTTTAAAATATGGCACCAAACCATTTATCTTCAACCTTGTGTGATTTAGTTTGTGATTTAGTTTTTTATTCAAATATTCACCTTCAGGATTAATACCATCCTGGAGTCATAGAATCATGGAGTCACACAGTATGGAAACAGGTCCTTCGGTCCAAGTCGCCCAGGCCAACCAAGTTTCCCAAACAAAACTAGTCCCACTTGCCTGCATTTGGCCCATATCCCTCTAACCCTTCCCTATTTATGTACCTATCTAAATGTCTTTTAAATGTTGTCACTGTACCTGCATCTGCCACTTTCTCTGGCAGTTCATTCCACATATAGGCCACTCTCCATGTGAAAATGTTGTCCTTCAGGTCCTTTTTAAATCTTTCTCCCCTCACCTTAAAAATGTGCCCCTTAGTTCTGAACACCCCTCACCCTAGGGAAATGACCTTAACCTATTTACCTCAACTATGCCCCTCATGATTTTATAAACCTCTATTTGTGTAAAAAAAAAATGAAACAGTACTTTACAACTCTTTTCAGAAATTCAAGAAGCAACAGAATATCTCTTGTAAATATATTTGGTGTCATAAAAATGACGTTCAGTTTTTAAAATAAGTTTTGTTTCTTCAGTCAAGACAACTTGAAGATACAATTTTCATGACAAGTTCACAACATTAAAATTATACTTTCAGACAATACTGTTACTTATCAAGATGATGGATATCCATTCTATAGAATGTAACATTTTATGCTTCTGTCAGCCAATGTTAGAATCAAATATTCCAGCCTCAGCTACAGCATGGCTTGAAGCAGAGTAAAACTGACCTTATATTGTCACATTAATTGGTTCCTTACCTCAGTCACATTGCAGCCCATCAGCATACCCCCAAGTAGTTACTCTTTGTTCTACTGAAGGTTGTCATGCATCTTTTGTCATTGATATTGATTATCAATATGAACAGTGTTCTGGTCAGAAAGATTCATATAATGCTGTGTTGGCTCTCTTGTGCTATCATGGCATGCATTATACAAATGTTCCAAGCACTTCTTAAAAGCAACCTCTCTGACAGTACATGACTAAGAAAAGTTTTTGATGATATGTGCAATGGTTTGAGATGTCCAAGTTTAGAGTATGCCTCAAATAATAAATGCTCAAACTTTTGCAGGCCTATTTCTGCATGTCTTAATGTTTAGACTTGGGCAGTAGTTTTTCTTCTTCTTGATCTTCACCTGCGCCTTTTAAATTCCTAAACCAGAATTGATTTATAAAATAAATTACATCCAGTTTGTCTGACTTGATCAGCAGGCTGCCCTCTTGACTAAAAGCAATCAAAAAAGGCTCATGGTATATTAATCTTAATCTCAAGGGCCCTGGAAAACGAAAGAGAGGAAATTATGCATCTCTTGCTTTATCAGACTTCATAGAACCTCTACAGTGTGGAAGCAGGCCATTTTGCCCATCGAGTTCATGCTGACCTTCCGAAGAACATCCCACCCAGACCCCCCCAATCCCTGTAACCCTGCAGTTCCCATAGCCAATCCACCCAATTTGCATACCTTTGGACTGTGGGAGGAAACTGATGCAAACAGGAGGAGAATGTGCAAAATCCACACAGAACTCGACCCGAGGATAGGATCAAACCCAGGTCACTGGCGCTGTGAGGCAGAAGAGCAAACCACCGAGCCACTGTGCCACCCTGATATGGCGTGCTGTTTCCATTCTGGGCACTGCACCTTGGGAAAGATAGGATGGAGTACAATATACGTTCACCAGAATACCACTGCAATTCAGAGAGAAAAGCTACTAGAATTGCATAAATATGGCCTTTATTTTTGTGAATAACAAAGTATGAAAAGGGAACCGATCAAGCTGTTTCATAGCTTTAAATGTGCATTTTGTTCAATATAAAATATTCTTGAACTGCCATTTCTTCTAAAAATGGATATAAAAAGGTCTTTCAGTTGCTGAGGATCAGGTAACTTTTGGGAGTTTTTTTTTCATTCACTCATAGGATGTGGATGTCGCTGGCTGGCTAGCATTTATTGCCTGTCCCAGTTGTCCTTGAGAAGGTGTTGGTGAGCTGCCTTCATGAACCTCTGCAGTCTATTTGCTGTAAGTTGACCCACAATGCCATTAGGGAGGTATTCCAAGATTTTGACCCAATGACACTAAACAAACAATAACATATGAGTGTGGCTGGGAGAGGAGCATGCAGTTCGTAAAGTTTGTATGTGTCTGACAGTTTCTTGCTGGTGGCACACACTGCTGCCACTGGGCATTTGTGGTGGAGAAAGGTATATGTTTGTCGATGTGATGTCAATCAAATGGGCTGCTCTGTCCTGGATAGTGTAAGACTTCTTGAGTGCTGCACTCATCTAGGCAAGTGGGAACTATTCCATCACATTCCTGACTTGTACCTTGTAGAAAGTGGACAGACTCTGGGAAGTCAGGAAGTGAGCTGCTCACTGAAAGATTCCTGGCCTCTGACCTGGTGGTGCTAGTTCAGTTTCTGGTCGATGGTAACCCCTAGGATTTGAAAGTGGGAGATTCAGTCCTGGTAACACCATTGAACATCAAGCAGTGGTGATTAGATTGTCTCTTGTTGGAGATAGTCATTGCCTGGTATTTTTGTGCTGCAAATGTTACTAGCCACTTGTCAGTCCAAGCCTGGATATTGTCCAGATCTTGTTGGATATGGACTGCTTCAGTCTCTGAGGAAACGTGAATGGTGCTTAACATCATGCTATCATCAGAGAACATTTCCACTTCTGACCTTATGATGGAGGAGGGGCCATTGATGAAGCAGCTGAAGATGGTTGGGCCCAGGTTATCATCCTGACGAACTCCCGCAGAGATGTTCTGGAGCTTAGATGACTGACCTCCAACAACCACAACCAAATTCCTTTGTGCAATGTATGACTTCAACCAGTGGAGAGTTTACCCCCTGACATTCATTGATTCCATTTTTGCCATGGCTCCTTGATGCTGCACTCAGTCGAATGCAGCCTTGATGATAAGGGCTTTCACTCTCATCTCTACAATTCAGCTCTTTTGTCCATGTTTGAACCAAGGCTGTAATGAGGTCAGGAGCTGAGTGGCCCTGGCAGAACCCAAACTAAGTGCCACTGAGCAGGTTATTGCTGAGATTGGGTTCTGCTCAATTGCACTGCTGAAGACACCTTTCATCATTTTACTAATAATTGAAAGTAGACTGACAGAGTAGTATTCCTCAAAGACTGTACACCATCTACAAGGCACAAGTCAGGAATGTGATGGAATACTCTCCACTTGCCTGAATGGGTGCAGCTCCAACAACAGTCAAGAGGTTTGATACTAACCAGGATGGAGCAGCCCACTTGATTTAGAACACATCCACAAAAAATGACTTGCTCTACTACCAACACTCAGTAGCAGCAGTGTGTACTGTCTACATAATGGACTACAGAAATTCGCCAAAATTCCTGCAACAGCACATTCCAAACCCATGACCACTTCCATCTAGAAGGACAAGGGCAGCAGATATATATTTGCAAGCTCCCTTCTAAGCCACTCACTGTCCTGACTTGGAAATATTTGGCCATTCCTTCACTGTCGCTGGATAAAATCCTGGAATTCCCTCCCTAATGGCATTGTGGGTTGATGTACTGTAGGGTTCTGATTTGCTAT
>NW_025969676.1:0-14167 GCF_021869965.1 Rhincodon typus | reverse complement strand
GCAGCTGTACAAGTCATTGGTTAGGCCACTATTGGAATACTGCGTGCAATTCTGTTCTCCCTGCTATAGGAAGGGTGTTGTTAAACTTAGAAGGGTTCAGGAAAGATTTACAAGGATGTTGCCAGAGTTGAAGAGTTTGAGCTATAGGGAAAGGCTGAATAGGCTGGGGCTATTTTCCCTGGAGCGTCGGAGGCTGAGGAGTGACTTTATAGAGGCTTATAAAATCATGAGGGGCATAGGTAGGCTGAATAGCCAAGGTCTTTTCCCCAGGGTATTGGAGTCCAAAACTAGAGGATATGGGTTGAGGGTGAGAGGGAAAAGATATAAAAGGGACCTAAGGGGCAACTTTTTCACACAGAGGGTGGTGCGTGTATGGAACGAGCTGCCAGAGGAGGTGGTGGAGGCTGGTACAATTACAACATTTAAAAAGCATCTGGATGGGTATATGAAAAGGAAGGGTTTAGAGGGATATGGGCTAAATGTTGGCAAATGGGACTAGATTAATTTAGGATATCAGGTCAGCATGGACGAGTTGGAGCAAAGGATCTGTTTCCGTGCTGTATGTCTCTATGACTCTGTGACTCTATAATTTCAATCACACCAGCATTAACCTGCCCCATGGACAGGACCACCAGGTCCATCTCTCTCTAGTGGGGAGGGCAATAGGACAGATGTATTTCACAGGAAGATAAACATTTGGGATGGGGCTGGGATGATGTTGGGGTGGGGAGGAAGGCCCCTGTGGTAGATCTACACCAACCTATGATAGCACAGTTCATGCTGGGCCAAAAAGCCTGAAAGGATATGTTTTAGCAGAGCTCAGGGTGAGGGCAGTGCTCCGAGGGGAAAAAACATAGCATGGTATCTCGTGACTATCTTTAGTAACAAGAGGAACTTGGGCTAACCACAAGTTATTTTTGCTCAAACCCGTTAAAGATCTAAACAGATACATCAATCTGTGCACATACCAGATGCTCAGTCAGCCAGCACCTTCCTGCACAGTTCTCTCCCTCTCTGTGGCAGCTCTCCCTTTCCTCACAGCGGCTCAGGCGCCACACAAATGCAGTGTGTGGCAGGGTGTTGCTGAATCAACCACTGAACCCCATCCCAAAATCCAACATCCCCCTGTCAGACCCTGCGCAGCCCTGGGGGAGGGATAGGGAGGGAGAGAGATAGAGAGAGACACAGAGTGTCAGAGAGAGAGAGAGAGTCAGAGTCAGAGAGAGTGTGTGTGTGAGAGAAATAGAGAGACACAGAGAGAGTGTAAATGACATTGTGACAGAGAGTGTGTGTGTGCGTGCGTGAGTGACAGTGAGAGAGAGTGTGCCAGAGAGAGAGGGTGTGACGGGGGGAGAGAGAGAGAGAGAGAGAGAGTGCGTGTGCGTGTGAGAGTGTGCGTGTGAGAGCGTGAGTGAGAGTGTGCGAGTGAGAGCGTGCGAGTGAGAGCGTGCGAGTGAGAGCGTGCGAGTGTGAGAGAGAGTGTGCGAGCAAGAGTGCGAGTGACAGCGTGCGAGTGACAGTGTGCGAGTGACAGCGTGCGAGTGAGTGTGAGAGCGTGAGTGAGAGTGTGTGTATACACGTGTGAGAGAGAGTGTAAGAGTATAAGTGAGAGTGAGAGAGGGGTAGAGAGAGAGCAAATGCAAATGACTGAGAATGAAAGAGACAGTTTGAGAGAGAGGGAGGGAGAGAGTGTGAGAAGGAGAGAGGGAGAGAAAGAGAAGAGGAGAGACAGGGAGAGAGTGAGGTAGGGCTTTGTGTTACAAGGATTTTGCTGTCCAAGGCTTTGGGAGACTGGAAGAACCATGAAATGATATCCCAGTACGAATGCTCACTGGGTATAAATAGCACAATGTGGGTGGAGTTAGGGGGTGGGGACAACCACTTGGAGAGTGAAGCAGAAACCTAAGTCCTGGCCATATGGGGAAAAGAGAAACGTATGGCATAGATAAAGTGGTTGGGCAGTAGAGTGTACGGACTAGGCCTTCAATCAGATTTGGTAGGATTACAGCCTGCTACATGTCTGGACACCGTGCATTGTAGGACACAGTTTTAATCGTTAATGTGGACTGTTTGGTAAAAGCCCAAGATGGAAGGCAGTTTGTCACCTCCTTGACCAGTCCAACTCACAGCTACAATCACACAGCCACAAGACTGAAAAAGGCACAGTCCACATTCTTACCAAGGCTGATCGGAGTCTCAGATCTGACTCCATCAAGATCCTTATCGCCACCCTCCCCACAGGGTCAGTAACAGCATCATAGTAGGTGGTGCTCCAGAGCGCTTCAATATTAACCCTTTCAACTCCATGTATGGTGTGGGGTTTCTGTGCTGTACCATACTATGAATCATTCCACTTAGCTACAGGGCTCAAGCAGTCTAAATATTCCAGACAAGATTCCTGAACAATAAAGACATTGAGACACGCAGGAAAACTGCATTAATATAGCAGATCAGCCATGATCCTGTCAAATGGGCCAGCAGACTGAGGGACTGAATGGCCACCTACAGCTCCTATTTCTTTATGTTCCTTCACATCTGGATGACTTGGAATTCTGGAATCCCCACAGTATGGAAACAGGCCATTCAGCCCATCAAGACCACACCGACCCTTCAAAGAGCATCCCACCCAGACCCAGACCCAGACCCACACCCCTATCCCTCTAACCCTGCATTTCCCATGGCCATCCACCCAGCCTGCACATCTTCGGAAACCGGAGCACCCGGAGGAAACCCACGCAGACACGGGGAGAATGTGCAAACTTCACACAGACGGTCGCCCGAGGGTGGGATCAAACCCAGGTCCCATTGCTAACCGCTGAGCCACCGTGCCATTTTGGGTTATAGAACGGTACAATTTACATTTCTGTAATACTGACTGTGTATGTTATCCAGCTATTGTTTGGTTGAATAACTCATGATAATAAATCAACAATTGTGTGTTTATGAAGAAAGCAGGTCAACCGAGCATGTTATTTAAATCCTGATGGAGATAAGGTATTAGACTGATCATCCTGGTAACTAGAGAACATGTTTATTTCATGCTGTGATCCATGATGGAGTGGGCCTATAGCCATAGCCACAACATACCCTTATGAATAAAACCCAGGATCCCATCTATGTCACTAACAGATCTGATGAACACTCATCTAGGCTCAAAACATTAGGTTGCTCTCTCTCTCTCTCTCTCCACAGATGCTGCCTGACCCACTGTGATCTCTAGCAATTTCTTTTTGTTTTCTCTACAGGCACTCTCTTTCCCTTTCAATCTTATTTTCCTATTCACAACGCCCCACCCCCACACCCCAAACTTATTTGATTTGGCCGGAGTTTCACTGGAAGAATCCATCTCAGATGCATTGCACATCGTGGTGGTTTTTTTTCCTGATTCATCGTACTCTTCATTTCCCTCATCGAACTCTGAGTGAGTGAGTCACAGAGGAGCATGGAGGGGAGACAAAGAGAGACTGAGAGGGGTTGAGAAACTGAGAGATTGATTGGCCAAGCAAGTGCAATCCCAAGTGATCCCAAGGGTCATTGACTCAGGATCTCATGGTGATTTTACACACACTTCGTACAAGATTTCAGAGCTTCTGCACGAACTGTGAATCGAGACAGAGAGAGAGCAGCTGACGAGGGCAGATTATTTTAAGTATTCAGCACATTGATGCAAGTAGTTTGCAAATTAAGTGATACAAGGAGTTTTAAATTAGAAACTCGAATCCAAAATAAAACATACGTGAAAGGTCCTATTGAAACCACAGCATTGGAAGTAAAAATAAAGAAGTACATTTATAGCACAGTGCTGAGGGAGCACCAGCGCAGTCGGAGGGTCAGCGCTGAGGGAGCACCAGCGCAGTCGGAGGGTCAGCGCTGAGGGAGCGCCGCACTGTCTGAGGGTCTACAAAAAAGAACATAAATTTTGAGGGTAATCTTGCAAGCAATATTAAAATGAACAATAAGAGCTTCCTTAAATGTATAAAAAGGAAGAGAAAAGCCATACATAGACTCTGCAGAGAATGAAAACCGAAAGAACTGCAAATGCTGTGAATCAGGAACAAAAACAAAGTTGCTGGAAAAGGTCAGCAGGTCTGGCGGCATCTGTGAAGGAAAAAGCAGAGTTAACATTTCGGGTCCGGTGACCTTTCCTCAGTTCTGAGGAAACCTTAACTCTATGCTTTCCTCTACAGATGCTGCCAAACCTGCTGAGTTTTTCCAGCAACTTCTGTTTTCGTTCCTGCAGAGAATGAGGCTGGGAAAATGGCAGACGAGTTGAATAGATATTTTACATCAGTCTTCACAGTAAAACACAGTAAACCATCTGAAAATTATTAAATATTCCAGCATCAGAGAAAAACGTATTAGGGAAACTAATGGAGCTAAAGACCGATATGTCGTCTGGACCTGACATGATGCTTCCAAGGATATTAAAGGAAATAGCTGCAGAGATAGTGGATGAATTATAAAAATTCTCAAAGACTTCTCAAATTCTGGAAAAATCCCAGAGGACTGGGAAATGTCCAATGTAGCATGCTTTGAAAGGGAAAGGGACAAAAAGCTTACATAATTATAGGCAAGTTAGCTTCATGCCTGTCATTGGGAAAACGTTAGAATCCATTCTTAGGGATGTAACAACAGAGCGTTATGATCAAGCAGGATCAGTGTGGCTCCATGAAGGGGAAACCATGTCTGACAAATTTATTAGAAGGCAGGAGAGAGAAAGGTGGAAACAGTGAGTTTAATCCATTTGAAATTCCAGAAGGCATTCAATAAGATACTGCACATAAGTTACTAATTTGGAGGCCATGGTGTTGGAGGAGTGTATCAGCATGGATAGAAGATTGGTTAACCAATAGACAACAGAGATTTGGGTAAAGGGGGTGGGCATTTTCAGGGTGGCAACTTGTAACTAGTGGAGTGCCACAGGGGTCAGTGTTGAGGACACAATTATTCATTATATATATTAATGATTTGGAAGTAAATGCAGTATGTTTGCAGTAAATAGGTAGAAAGGTAAGTAGTGAGGATGACAGTGTCCATAGAAGGCTATAAATAAGATTTAAGAAGTTGGCAAAAACTTGACAGTTGGGCTTTAACGTGGCGAAATGGGAGCTTCTCCAATCTGGTAGGAAGGATAGAGAAACTGAATATTTATTTCAAATTGAGAAAAACCACAGAGAACTATAGCACAGAGGTATTTGAGAGTCATCGATCACAGAAAACATTAGCATCTGAGGCAGGTAGGTGGGATTGAGGATATATCAGATCAGCCATGATCAAATGGTGGAACAGACTGAATGGGCCAAATGGCCTGCTACTGCTCTGACATCTTATGGTGTTATTTATCATCCATCCATTATTGTGCTGGCTATGATACAACCAAGTGGGTTGCTGGACAATACTGAAGCCAGGTAGGAGTCAAGCACACTAAAAGACATTTGTGGACGGATTGGTTTTTATGACAATTGACAACACTCCCATGGCCATCATTAGACCCTTAATTCCAGATTTTTATTGAGTTCAAATTTCACCATCCGCCATGGCGGGATTTGAACCCTTGTCCCT
Source organism: Rhincodon typus (assembly GCF_021869965.1). Classification (NCBI taxonomy): domain Eukaryota; kingdom Metazoa; phylum Chordata; class Chondrichthyes; order Orectolobiformes; family Rhincodontidae; genus Rhincodon; species Rhincodon typus. The sequence goes on along the minus strand of NW_025969676.1, from coordinate 8,605 downwards.
GGATGCTCAGCTTTCTGACCCACAGGCCGCAATCAGTGAGGATAGGTAACTGCACCTCCTCCACAATAACACTAAACACTGGGGCCCCCCACGGATGTGTCCTTAGCCCCCTACTGTACTCCCTGTACACCTACGACTGTGTTGCCAAATTCCGAATGAATGCCACCTACAAATTCATTGACGACACCTCCGCAGTGGGAAGGATACTAACAACGATGATTCAAAATACAGAAGGAAGATAGGGGGCTTGGTGTCGTGATGCAATGAAAACAATCTGTCTCTCAACGTCTTGAAATTTTAGAATTTATCGTTGACTTCAGAAAGAAAGGAGGAGAACACGCTCCCATCTACATCAACGGAACGGAGGTTGAGAGGGTGGACAGCCTCGGTGTGACGATAACTGACAACCTGTTCTGGATTTCCCACATAGATGCGACAGTCAGGAAGGCACAACAACGCTTCTTCTTCCTCAGGCAACTCAGGAAATTTGGTATGTCCATAAGGTCCCTCACCAACGTTTACAGATGCACCATTGAAAGCATACTGTCTGGGTGCACAACGGCCTGGTATGGGAACTGCTGTGCCCAGGGCCGTAAGAATCTACAGAAAGCCGTGTGCACAGCCCAGACCAGACCATCACAGAAGCCAACCTTCCATCCATGGACTGTATTGACACAGCTCGCTGCTGCGGAAAGGCTGCCAACATCATCACAGACCTATCACACCCCAGTAATGATCTCCTACAACCTTATCCATCAGGCAGCAGATACAGAAACCTGATCACACGCACCAACAGGTTCAGGAACAGCTTCTTTCTGGCCTTTATCAGACTGTCAAATGGACTCTAGCCTCAAATAATGTAACCTGAATGCCTCGAAGTCTTTTTGATCTGTACATCCTTTGCTTGCTGTGATCTGCCTGTACCGCTCATAAACAAAGCTGTTCACTATATTTCGGTACACGTGACAATAAAATTAATCAATCATCGGGCCATCTCATTGATGTTTTGCTTCATTTTCCTCCCTGTCCCCTTTAACCAACAGCTCCCTGGCCAATCACAAATCTGTCTAACTCAGTGCCTTAAATGTTTAAAAGCTATCAGACCCCAGCTGGGATACAGTGAATAGGATTTGGGTCACTTATCAAAGGAAAGCTATACTGACATTGGAGACAGTCCAGAGAAAGTTCGCTTGGCTGATCCCAGGTACGGAGGGACTGTCTTATGAGGAGAGGAGAGGTAGGTTGGGGTTTATTGGAGTTTAGAAGAACAAGAGGTGACCTTATTGAGATTTCTAGAGGAATTGACAGGGGAGATGTAGAGAGGTTGCTCCTCCTTGTGGGAGAGTCTAGGGCCATCTCACAGCAAAGGGGCACCAATCTGAGAATGAGGAAGAAGGTCTTCTCTCAGAGGGGTGTGAATCTGTGGAATTCTTTACCACAGAGGGCTCTCACGGTATTGATGGGATAGTCGCACAGGGCCTGGCAGAGCACTATAGGTTGTTCACCTGCTAGTGACCCTGAGTTACCCATGGGTGCTAACCTCTACGACCACCCTCAGGTCCGTCCTGGCTGCTATGGGACAACCTGATGGGAGGCATCGCTTTTTAGCAGCATCTCCAGCGTCCGGGGCAGTGGGGGTCTGTGATGAGCAGAGACCAAGGGGTGCTCCTGGGTTGCAGAGGGGGACAAGCTGTCTGGGGTGCCTTTCGAATACAGGGCCCAATGTTGAAGGGCAAAAGGCCCCGGAGGGCAAATGGCTACCAGGCCCAACTCAGGCAGGGGCCAATAAGGAGCTGAGGAGAAATCACACAGGAAAGGGTGACCCGCCCCTGAAGCAGAGGCCCACCCCCCCATTGTTAATCTGCTTCTGAAATTAGTCCCAACAAAAAGAAATTCTACCCTCTGTCTCCTCCTCACAGCTTCCTGTCTTTGTACAGTCAGCAAATTTGCCCCTTTTCCATAAGACCATGAAATATAGGAACAGAATTAGGCCATTCAGCCCATCATGTCTGCTCTGCCATTCAATCATGGCTGATATGTTTCTCAACCCCATTCTCCTGCCTTCTTCCTGTAATCCTCTATCCCTTTAATAATCAGGAACCTATCTATCTCCGTCATAAATACACTCAAATAACTTGGCCTCCACAGCCTTCTGTAACAATGGGTTCCACAGATTCACCACCCTCTGGCTGAAGAAGTTCCTCCTCATCTCAGTTCTAAAGGGTCGTTCTTCACTATGAGGCTGTGCCCTTGGGTCCTCGTCTCTCCTACTGATGGAAACATCTTCTCCATATCCACTCTATCCAAGCCCCTCAGTAAGTTTCAATGAAATTTCCCTTCATCCTTTGAAACTCAATGTACTTCAGACCCAGATACCTCAACCGTTCCTCACCCGCTCATTAGTATGAACTAGAAATAGTTGTGGGTCCCAGCACTGATCCCTGAGGCACTCCACTAGCTACAGGCTGCCATCCTGAAAAATGAACCCCCCACCACCACCCGCCCCACCCCGCAGTCCCCCGTATCCCAACCAAATTCCTGTTCATTAACCAATCTTCCATCCATGTGAATGTATCACCCACAAAACCATGACCACTACCTTGGCTAAATATCCATCTCGGTCCCCTGTTCCTACTTCCTCCCCATTCTCTCTGATCCCTTTAGCCCTAAGAGCTATATCTAACTCCTTGAAAACATTCAATGTTTTGGCCCCAGGCGCTTTCTGTGCAGAGAATTCCACAGGCTCCCCAGTCTCTGGGTGAAGACATTTCTCCTCATCTCTGTCCCTACTCTGTGTCCTTAGGCTGTGACTCCCAGGGGTTATCAGGGACATCCTTCCTGTGTTTACCTTGTCTAGTCCTGTTAGAGTATTACAGGTTTCCACGTGATCATAAAATCCCTACAGTGTGGAAACAGGCCCTTCAGCCCAACAAGTCCACACTGACCCTCACAGCATCCCACCCAGACCCATCCCCCTAATCTACACATCCCTGAACACTATGGGCAATTTAGCATGGCCAATCCACCTAACCTGCACATCTTTTGATTGTGTGAGGAGACCAGAGCACCCAGAGGAAACCCACGCAGGCACGGGGAGAACGTGCAAACTCCACACAGACAGTCACCCGAGGGTGGGATTGAACCTAGATCCCTGGCGCTGTGAAGCAGCAGTGCTAACCACTGAGCCACCGTGATCCTTCCTCATTCTGCTAAACTCCAGTGAATATAGTCCTAATTGATCCAGTCTCTATTCAGATGTTGGTCCTTGCCATCCCAGTCTGGTAAATGTCTCACAATTTATTCCCTCCCAACTCCCCTTGGACTGAGGCAGTACAACAAGGCAGTTCAGCGCCACTGTCTCCAGGGGCAACTAGGGACCAGCAAAAAAAACACACTGGCCCAGCCAGCAACACCTAACCCCACGGACAACGTTCAAAATGTTTATTCACCATTTCCCTTCCACAAAACAATATGGTTCAGAATTCCAAAATGATTACAGAGGCCGTTCATGCTTACACTGGTCTGTTACTGAACGCCAATCTCCTGCCTTTACCCCCATATCCCTGCGCACCATTTCTAACCAAATAACTATCCAATGCCCTCTTGAATGCCTCAATGGAACCTGCCTTCCCCACAGTTCCAGGCAGTGCATTCCCGTCCCTATCTACTCGCTGGGTGAGAAGGTGTTTTCTCACATCACCCTTGCTTCGTTAACACATCACTTCAAATGTATCCCCTCTCTGTTATGAGCAGGACCAGCTTCTCCTTGTACACTCTATCCAGCCCACTCATGATTCTGAAAATCTCAATCAATCAAATCTCTCAGCCTTCTCTTCCTCAAGGAGAACATTCCCAATTTCTTCAATCTGTCCTCATCACTGAAGTTTCTCATCCCTGGAACCTTCCTGAACCACATCTACACTAACATGGCCTGATTACATTCAGATTTCTAAGTATCCTCGTACTAATTCTTCATAATGGACCCTAACATTCTCCCACTGACAGATATTAAACCGGCTGGCATATGATTTCTTGATTTCTGTCCCCTGAGACCGTGTTGTCACTTTAACAGGTGATTATATCCTGGCTTGTGTGAAGAGAGGTTGCAAGGCAAAGGTGAGGAGCTGTCTCTGAGAAAGTACGCAACTTGTGAGGCTTTGGAGACAGTAAGAACTGCCAATGCTGGAGTCAGAGATAACACAGTGTGGAGCTGGATGAACGCAGCAGGCCAGGCAGCATCAGAGGAGCAGGAAAGTTGACGTTTCGCGTCAGGACCCTTCTTCAGAAATGCTTATTTTGAAGTTGGAACAGTGGAAGCAGTCTGGCTATGGCCAGCTCTCACACACCAGGCTTTCTAGTGTTTGTTTTTGATATTTTAGGGTTAGATTTGAGCAGACGCCTTTGGCATCTCAAAAGAGTTGGAAGCTCCAGTGAACACCTCAGCTGGTGTTATCTGTGAACCTTCTCACGGTGCATATTCCTCCTGGATGGGAGAACTGCATGTCAGAATCTGTGTCTGAATTTGCCCTTTTTGCCAAAGGGGTGTGTTTATGGGAAGTTACTATATTGGAACAGTAATAGGTACTATATCTATTATGTGGTTAAGTTAGTTCTAAATTCTTCTTTTGTTTGTATTTTAACTATAGCATTTGAATAAATTGTGTTCTTGCTTAATGTTGAGTGGTCTGTCCAATCGCATCACATTTGGAACATGCACTTCACATCTACCTTTAAAATAATAAAACTTTAGGGTCTCGGCTACCTTAAGACATTTTGAGGGGTGCTGGCCTGGTCCATAACAGCCCGATTCTGCCTCACCCCATATTTGAGTGGAGGTGTCACATGTTTTGGCTTCCCGGTCTGCTGGGACATTGCCAGAATTACCAGCAAATTTTGGAAGAAAACAAAATTTTACTTTGTATGTGTTTTCACAGACCGCCACGCTTGTCAATGTTATACAGAGAGATGGTACACCTGATTAAGATGCAAAGCATATTATTCGCAACTTGGTTACTCTTTATCTGATTACACTCAAACAGTTTGAGCTTTCTCAAAAATAAAAAGTTTGCTCATTACGGTTTTTGCAGAACATTTCAACTGTGAAGACAATGAGTTTAAACTATTGCAGGGAGCAAAGAATTACCTGGGGATGAACTGGAATCAGAAACAAACATCAGCCAATGATCTTATTGAATAGCACAGTGGGCTCAATGGGCTGAATGGCCTACTCCCAATTCTGTGTGCACACTATGATTATAGCCAGATCACTTGGAATGACTTAGCAGTCTGCAAGTTTCTGCAGTTAGTAGCCTGTCCAATTCTCGTCATTACTTAGAATACGGTGAAGATGGTTCTTAGAATCATAGTATTTTACACTACAGATGAGGCCATTCGACCCAACGTGTCTGTACTGGCTCCCAAAAGAGCTACCCAGCTAGTCCCACTCTCCAGCCCTATCTCCATTGCCCCCTAACTTCATCCCTTTCTAATCTATATCCTAGCTATGGAACCCTAACCCACCACTCTCCCATGCAGCACATTCCAAATCCTACCTACTGTCTCAGCAAACACGTTTCTCCCCATCCTACTCTTAACTCTCTTGCTGACAATCTTAAAACTGTGACCCCTTAGTTACTGTCACACCAACCAGTGGAAACAGAATGTCCTTCTTTACCCTGTCAAAATTGTTCATTACTTTGAAGACCTCAATAAGGTCACCTTTTAATTTGCTCTCTTCCAAGGAAAATAAGCCCAAATTTTCTAATCCTTCCTTGTATCTAAAATCCCTCAATCCTGGTAACATTTTAGTAAATCTCTTTTGAACTCTGTCCAGGGCTTTAACAACCTTCCTAAATAAGGTTCTCAGAGCTAATTTGGAATAGTTTTCCTCAAATCCCCTCCAAACCTCCTGCCTCTCACTTTTTAAAATTGCTCCCTCAGATTGCGATCAGAGTGGGGTTTGAACTTGCACTCTCTGGATTAATTGCACTTCTTTTGGTCCCACAGCTGTACTGAAGCACTACAGCGAATGCAGCTGACTCCCACCTCTCAACATCAGACAATAAGACTCCCACTTCATCAAGAATGAGATTGAAACGTAGCCAATGCTGGGAGCAGAAAGTGTGGGGGCCAGGGCCAGCTTCGAAAGAAAAAATGCAGCACATGCAATTCTAGGGACACAACAACGCAATGACATTTTCACTACATGTCATAGGACGAAGGTGTTGCTGGCTAGACTAGCATTTATTGCCCATCCCAGACAGTGTTGGGAGTCAACCACATTGGTGCGTGTCTGGAGTCACATGTAGGCCAGTCCAGGTAAGGATGGCTGTTTCCATCCCTAAAGGACATTAGTGAACACATAATGCAGGAATCAGCAGACACCCGGAAATCGTGGCCCGGTGGCTCAGTGGTTAACACTGCTGCCTCATAGCACCAGGGATCCAGGTTTGATTCCACTCTCGGGCGACTGTCTGTGTGGAGTTTGCACATTCTCCCTGTCTCTGAGTGAGTTTCCTCTGGGTGCTCCGGTTTCCTCCCACAGTCCAAAGATGTGCAGGTTAGATGGATTGGCCATGCTAAATTGCCCGTAGTGTTCAGGGATGTGCAGGCTGGGTGGGTTAGCCATGGGAAATGAAGGGTTACAGGGATAGGGTAGGTGGGATGCTCCTCAGAGAGTCGATATGGGCCGAATGGCCTGCTTCCACGCTGTAGGGATTCTAACTCTTTGGGAAAATGTCCTTTTTTTTTAAATCAAATGATTCTTAGCAAAACCTCTGGAGAGTTCCTCAGATGATGTTAATATGGAGCATGTCTGGCCCCTGGCTTGATAAATGCTATTTAGTTTCTGTTTTAGTTTCAATGCAGTGACCTCTCGCTGAAACACGAGGGACACGTGCTGCAGATTTTACTTCAACAAGAAGTCTCAAGTTTGTTAGAAAAGGAATGAAGGTAAAATAGAAAAAGCTACGCACTTATACATGCTAATACAGTAGTAAAAGGCCAATAAACTGAAAAGGAAAACGCTACCCAAAACACAGCCCTGGTACAGAACCCCAGAGCACCACTCGTATCATACTTACATCAGAATTCCTGTATCTAACATCTCAATAACTCATTTGAGAGTTTAACGTAAAGGCTGGAAGAACAGGGAGTTTTTTTTTTCCTGGAGCTGTTTTATATATATAAGCCTTAACATACTTTGGTTTAATGTTACCACTTCAGGGCTTTATCCCAACACATCTGGCTGAGTTAACACTAACTGTTTATTCTAACATAACCTAGTTCACTATATATCCTTTCTACATTTTACTACATCTCTACAACTCCATCCCTGCAGTCTGCTCAGCCATCCTCATACAAGTAATTCACAGCATTAACCAATACTCAAAACTAAATAAAACTCCCTCTCTCAGCTGTGTTTCCCTTAATTTCATTGAAAAAACACAACTTCCAGAAATTTCTAACGACACTTAAGGCTCAATATTTACTTGACTGGGTCACAAAACAATTTAAAGTCAACTCAATTCCATCCCTGCCGCACACAGAACTCTTTGCTCTAAAGCTAGTCTCAAAAAACATTTGAAAAGAAATGATCACAGCCGAAGCGGTACTCGTAAGTTAACTGTCAACTTCAGGCATACAGAAAATCAACCAACACAAACAGCAAAAACCCAAACTTACAATAAATGATATTAAAAAATAAATACAAATTGCACTTCTACATCACAGGAGTTGAGGTAACATCGTCAAACAGAGATTGAGAGAGATAGATAGAAAGGAAGAGAGAGTGAACGAGTGAGAGAGCGAGAGCATGAGAGAGTGATTAAAAAGTGTAAAGAGACAGTATTTGAGACAGAGCAAGAGAGAGAGTGAGTGAGCGAGAGAGTGAGCTCAGCAAGATATATATGTATAAATAAAGTACAGAGAGTGTTTGAGACAGAGAGAGAGAGAGAAAGTGTGAGGCTGAGGTGGTTAGAGGACTCGTGCTCGGATAAGTACATGACAAGCGGTCTTATTGAGGGATTGATTCTGGGTGGAGGTAAACACAGAACTGGAGCTTTTAAACTATTACAGGATTTTATTTATAGAGGCATGCACTACAGGCTAGTGCCTCCAAACCTAATAACCTGCTCTTATAAATAGAAGCACAAGTAAGTACCGAGCAAAGACAACTGGTGGCCCCCAGTGAAACACAAATAGAATAGAATGGGATGAGAATAGTTTGGTGGTTGTTCTTGCCTTGCACAGAAAAGATGGGCCAAAGGTCCTCTTTCGGTGCTGTACATCTCCATGACTCTACAGCAATTAATAAACAATTAACAGCAATGTGGCCACACATTGTTCTCGTCAAGATTTGTTTAATGTGAAGGTAAAGACACCATTACCCCATTAGACTGCACTCTCTGTGGGGTTTAAATGGTGTGAAGGGGAGCGGGGAGAGGGAAGGGGAGCGGGGAGAGGGAAGGGGAGCGGGGAGAGGGAAGGGGAGCGGGGAGAGGGAAGGGGAGCGGGGAGAGGGAAGGGGAGCGGGGAGAGGGAAGGGGAGCGGGGAGAGGGAAGGGGAGCGGGGAGAGGGAAGGGGAGCGGGGAGAGGGAAGGGGAG
>NW_025969675.1:0-14172 GCF_021869965.1 Rhincodon typus | reverse complement strand
GTTGAAATGGTTCGCGACTGGGAGGTGCAGTTGTTTGTTGCGAACCGAGCGTAGGTGTTCTGCAAAGCGGTCTCCGAGCCTCCGCTTGGTTCCCCCGATGTAGAGGAAGCCACACCGGGTACAGCGGATGCAGTATACCACATTGGCAGATGTGCAGGTGAACATCTGCTTGATGTGGAAAGTCTTCTTGGGGCCTGGGATGGGAGTGAGGGAGGAGGTATGGGGGCAGGTGTAGCACTTCCTGCGGTTGCAGGGAAAAGTGCCGGGTGTGGTGGAGCTGGAGGGGAGTGTGGAGCGGACAAGGGAGTCACGGAGAGAGTTGTCCCTCCGGAAAGCAGATAAGGGTGGGGAGGGAAAGATGTCTTTGGTGGTGGGGTCGGATTGCAGATGGCGGAAGTGTCGGAGGATGATGCGTTGGATCCGGAGGTTGGTGGGGTGGTACGTGAGGACGAGGGGGATTCTTTTTTGGTTCTTATTGCATGGACGGGGTGTGAGGGATGAGGTGCGGGAGATGTGGGAGACACGGTTGAGGGCGTTCTCGACCACCGAGGAGGGGAAGTTACGGTCCTTGAAAAACGAGGACAACTGAGATGTACGGGAGTGGAATGCCTCATCCTGGGAGCAGATGCGGCGGAGGCGAAGGAGTTGGGAATAGGGGATAGCATTTTTGCAGGAAGGTGGGTGGGAGGAGGAGTATTCTAGGTAGCTGTGGGAGTCGGTGGGCTTGAAATGAATATCGGTTTCTCGGTGGTTGCCCGATATGGAGACAGAGAGGTCCAGGAAGGGGAGTGACGTGTTAGAGATGGTCCAGGTAAACTTAACGTTGGGGTGGAAGGTGTTAGTGAAGTGTATGAACTGTTCGAGCTCCTCATGGGAGCACGAGGCGGCGCCGATACAGTCATCAATGTAACGGAGGAAGAGGTGGGGTTTAGGGCTGGTGTAGGTACGGAAGAGGGATTGTTCCACGTAACCTACAAAGAGGCAGGCGTAGCTTGGGCCCATGCGGGTACCCATGGCCACCCCCTTTGTCTGTAGGAAGTGGGAGGAATTGAAAGAGAAGTTGTTGAGTGTGAGGACGAGTTCGGCTAAGCGGCTGAGGGTATCAGTGGAGGGGGACTGGTCGGGCCTGCGGGACACTGAGCTAGCAATTTGATTTTAAAACTTATCTCTTTACCCGTCTTTTAGTTTTAGTTGCAGATATTTTTGCAACATTCAGAAGCATTGTTTGCTTTTTTGCATTCTTGAGTATCTTCGCCATAGAAGCACAATCCAATATATCTTAAGAAAAGGCTCCAGTGTAAAAAAGTAGCCGGTGTAGTGCTGTACACTTCGTTCTGTATAATGCAAACATACACAAAGAAAACTGCTACTTTATAGTGAATCACACGTAGCATTGCTCAGGTAAAAGATCATAAAAAATAAAAATCCAAGTCGACCATTCAGTCCATCGAACCTGTCCAACCATTCAATAAGATCATGGTTGCTCTGATTCCAGCCTCACACTGTTCCACATTATACAGCATCTGCCAAATGCCTGCAGTCCCATAACCTATCAATAACCCTTTACAGACTTTGTATCCTCCTTGGCTTGCTTTCCAACCAATCTTTGTATCAGCAGATTTGAGTATAAGGTAATCAGTCCCTTTACTCGTCATTAATATTCTGAAATAGTTGAGGCCCCTGGTCTCTGTCACAGTCCAGTCATTACAGTTTGTTAGCCTGAAAATAATCATTTATTCCAACTCATTGATTTCTGTTGGCTAGCTAATCTTCTATTCATGTTAATATATCACCCTAAATGCCAAGAGTACCTCAGTTCCTATCTTGTGCAGCTTATCGCATACCTTTTGGAAATCCAAATACACTATGTTTACTGCTTCTTCTTTATCCATCTGTTCCGGTAATTTTATCAAACATGGTTTCACTTTCACAAAATCATGCTGGCCCTGCCTGATTATATAAAGGGTGAGCTCTTATATGGGTGACAGCAACATGTCTAAACATTATCTATGACAAGCTGTGAAACAGACATAGCTGACCCATAGAAGGAGGCCCACTTTGATGGCAGGGGCAACTCATGCTATCTTTTATGCTTCACACAGGGGCGTGGCTTCTCACTAGGTGGGACCAAGTTGCTAATTGACAATGATCACCCGGATGATTTCCACCTGGAAACTAGAGGAGCAGCACTGAATATTCAGCCATGGGAGCCTACAATCCGAAGGTCTCAACGTGGACTTTACCAGTTTCAAAATCTCCCCACCCCCTGGCCTCATCCCATGAGCAACCCTCCCTCTCATCCCCGCCTCCTTGACCTGACACAACCTATCCATCTTCTCTCCCACCTATCCGCTCGTCCCACCTCACTGACATATCCCCACCACTTCCTACCTGCACTCACCTAGCACCATCCCACCTACCTTCCCCAGCCCCACCCCTCCTCTCTGTATTTATTTCAGAGCTCCCTTACCCCTCCCCCTTTCTGAAGAAGGGTCCTGACTCGAAATGTCAACTTTCCTGCTCCTCTGATGCTGCCTGGCCTGCTATGTTGATCTAGCTCCACGCTGTGTTATCTCTGACTCCAGCACCTGCAGTTCTTACTATCTCTGCCAGTGATTATTACTTGTTAATTGCCTTATTAACAGTCCAAATCACCTCATTAATATTCAGACTCCCGTTTACCAAACTGGCCAAAAAAGTTCGACATTGGGAAAACTCAACAAGGAAACCAGAATGGAACAAAAGCCAGAACAGGTACCTAGCAGGTTCAGCTCACAATTTGTTCTAAATGATCTCCATGTTGGAAATCGGGCACAAAAATCTCTGTTTCCACTCTATAGGCACCAGCCATATGCACCAAATCCACGTATATTGACATCCTACATGTGCCAATCTCTAAGAACTTTTGTGGCACATCCCCAATCCACTTACAGGACACATCTGCACTTCAATGCTGCACTGGCAACCATCATTGTAATGTTGCAGCAAGGATACTTAGTATACAGGCACATGCACCCAGTTCATGTACCAAACCAGGCTGCCTCTCCAGGCTTGCAGCATTGTCTTGCCTTGCCTTTTTGTGCTTTAGCTCCCTGGTCAGAAATACCAGGCTCACATTACTGTTGTCTTGACATGCCATTCATTATTGTCAGCAGAGCTCAGTCAGGTCAAGGCTAAAGAGCTTTGCTCAGGAGTTTCATGCACAGTAAGTCAAGCACAGCCCCCATTACAAGACCAAAACCTAATAGTTTTATGTTCTTCCCTCCTTCTGTGTCCTTTGTTTACTGCTACTCTTGGGATTTTTTTGTGTTTCCTGCTGTAAAAACATGCAAATATTTGTTCAAAGTCTCAGCCATTTCTTTGTTTCACATTACTGATTCCCCAGTCTCACTCCTTGAGAAACCAATACTCAATTTCACCACATTTTCCAATCCCATATAGAAGATTTTACTGTTTTCTTTTCATATGTTTTTTGTTCATACTTTAATTTCTCTCTTTATTTTAGTTGTACTTTGCTGGTCTCTAAAGTATTCTCAATGTTCTGGCCTACCATTAATCCTCACAATGTTGTCCACCTTAATTTTAAATCTGATATCTCTCTTAGCCATGTATTGTACTCCCTTCATGTATAGTTTTTCTTCTACAGAGGAAAGACAGATTTTTTAGCTTTCTATGAAATATCTCCTTGTATGTCAGTCACTGCTTCTCTACTTTACTGTCAAACCTGTTCACCCAGTCCACTTTAGCCATCGCCAGTCTTCATACCTTTATGATTGTCTTTCTCGATGTTTAAGACATTAGTTATGGACTGACATTTTCTAAATCTCAAATAAATGTGAAATTCTACCATGCTATTATTACACTTGCCTAGAAAATCCTTTTTCTATGAGGTCTTTACTATCCAGTATCACCTCACATTACAAGGTCCAAACATATCATGATCACTGGTAGAGTTCTGAATCCTGCTGTAATTAAACTGTCCTGAATACAGTCTTTGAAATCATTTTCATTGCTGTGCCAACTTGATTTGTCCAATCAATACGGAAGTTAAAATTCTCTACAATTGCAATGCCTTTAGGGTCATGGAGTCATAGAACCATACAGCATGGAAACAGACCCTTCGGTCCAACTCATCCAAGCCAACCAGATATCCTAAATTAGTCGAGTCCCATTTGCCAGTGTTTGGCCCATATCCCTCTAAACCCTTCCTATTCATATACCCATCCAGATGACGTTTAAATGTCGTAATTGTACCAGCCTCTACCACTTTCTCTGGCAGCTCATTCCATACACGCACCACCCTCTGTGTGAAAAAAGTTGTCCCTTAGGTCTCTTTTAAATCTTTCCCTTCTCAACTTAAACATATGCCCTAACCTGCGGAAATGACCATGCCTATTCACCTGATCCATGCCCCTCATGCCTTTATAAACCTCTATAATCTCACCTCCTTAGCCTCCGATGCTCCAGGGAAAATAACCCTGGTGTATCCAGCCTCTCCCTATAGGTCAAATCCTCCAATCTTGGCAACATCCTTTTAAATATTTTCTGAACCTTTTCAAGTTTCACAACATCATTCCTTTTGCAGGAAGACCAGGATTGCACACAGTATTCTAAAAGTGACTAAAACAATGTCCTGTACAGCTGCAACATGACCTTCCAACTCCTATACTCAGTGCACTAACCAATAAAGGCAAGCATATCAAATGCTTTCTTCACTATCCTGTCTGCCTGGGACTCCACTTTTAGGGAACTGTAAACCTGCACTCCAAGGTCTCTTTGTTCAGCAACACCTTACCATTAAGTATATATGTCTTGCCCTGATTTGCTTTCTAAAATGCAGTACCTCCCATTTAACTAAATTAAACCCCATCTGCCACTTCTCGGCCCATCAGCCCATCTGATCAAGGTCCTGTTGTACTCTGAGGTAACCTTCTTCGCTGTCCCCTGCACCTCCAATTTTGGTGTCATCTGCAAACTTACTAACCATACCTTCTAGCAATAATGTCTTGGTATCCTGCACTGTTAATTCACGTTAGATTTGTTATGGACCAGACCAAACCCTCTCAAAATATTTTAAGAAGGTAGCTTAGACCCTAACTTTTTCTTATTTTAAAATAGATATCAAGTGTATGTTCCAGACGTGATCCAACTGGTCAAACTACTCAACATTAAGCAAAACACAAATTATTGAAACACTATAATTGAAATACAAACAAGAAAAAGAGGAATTTAGAATATCTTAACTATTAGAAACTTCACTAAATAATAGATACAGTACCTGTTGAAAATTAACTGTTCTAATATAGCAACTTCCTATAAGCATACCCCTCGGCAAAAAGGTAAATTCAGACACAAGATTCTTACATTCAGTTGTGTAATCCAGGAAGAAACAACATCAAGAGAGATTTCAGACAAAGTAGCAGCTAAAAATTATTTACTGAAGCTCCAACTCTTCCGGGACTCAAACAGCTTCTGACAGCTACAGCTAAAAAAATTAGAAATTCTGATCTGTGAGAACTGGCCACTCCCCTTTCATTGTTATACTGTTTTAAAAAAACCTAAAGGCCTCATAAACTATTGATTTAGGCTGTCTCCAGTAGCCATTTTGAAACCTCTGCCTATACAAATTCTCTTCAAAAAAACCCAAGGCAAAATAACCTTTTTAAAGTGACAGTATCATCACACATACGGTATAAATATTCCGACCAGCGAATACAACTTCACATCTCCATCCAAATCTTCCATTCCCTTTCCTCCTGCCATTCTGAAATATCAAATAACCTGGAGTGTTCAGTTGTCTGCCTTGGTATCCATGCAACCATTTCTTTGCAATTAGCTATCATATAATAATTTATTTCTATTGTACCATTAATTCACTCATCTTGGTATGAATGTATTCAGAAAGAAAGTTTAAATTCTGTCCTTTTACTGATTCTGACCTTATTTGCTGGCACAAGAGATTGTACATTAACATACGATAACTGCCAAATCATTTATCTTTTATAAATGTGACTTCTACCTTGACCAAAACTTACCCAGTTCTCTTTTGGTATTTAAAGTTCTCTTCTTTTGACACACATGCCACAAGCTGGCAACATATTCCAAAGGTCCACTATTCTCTGGGAAGAATTAGCACTGCCTACCATTTAATCTATTTCTACTTCAATCAGATTGCCACAACATCTATGCAGCTTTAAGATTGAATAATTTAGGTTGTTTTGGTTTGGAATAATTCTCGATAGTTCTCTTTTGGGCTGTTTGCAAGGTCACCGTATCACCCACCTTGCAAACAGACCAAAATTAGTCACTGAACTCCAGATGCAGTTTAGCCCAAGATCTGTATAGGGCCAGAATTATATTCTTTGATTTGTGCTGAATGGTTTTTACTAATATAACCCAATACCCTGTTTGATTTGGCTACCTTTCTCCATATCGTTCATGAACCTTGAGTGATTCTTGCACAATAAGTTTTAGATTATTTTTGAATAGATATCTTAGGCTCAGAGCTGATAAAGTAGTTTTATTTTACCTTCAGTAAAATAATGGAACTATGTTTCTGCTGTTTCCTGCCATAGGGCCCCTGAGATTTTATCTTTATTCATTCCTGAGATGTGAGCATTGCAGACAGAAAGCAACCTAGCTATCCTGAGAAGATGAAGATGATGTGTTTCTTTGTGAACTGTTGTAACAGCTCAGTAGAAACGTGTAGCACTGTGTACCAGAGGACAGTGAAATGTCAGACACATTGGTGTTTTTTTCCTTTCTTCATTCACAGGATGAGGGCGTCACTGGTGAGGCAGCATTTATTGCCCATCCCTAATTGCCCAGAGGGCAGTTAAGAGCCAACCGCATTACTGTGGGTCTGGAGTCACATGTAAGCCAGACCAGGGAAGGATGGCAGTTTCCTTCCCTAAAGGACATTAGTGAACCAGATGGGGTTTTCCGACAATCAACAATGGATATGTGGTCATCATTAGACTCTTAATTCCAGATATTGATTGAATTCAAATTCCACCATCTGCCATGGCGGGATTCGTACCTGAGTGCCCAGAATGTTATCTGGGTCTCTGGACTAACAGTCGAGCGATAATACCATTAGGCAATTGGTTTCAGGCAGGAGTTACATTTAAGCAATACTAAGGAAGGATAGCAGATTTTCTTCCTTTAAGGACACCAGCTGAAACAGTTTTTGTTTTACGACAATCCAACAGCATTCAAAAAACATGGGTGTGGGTGAATTCACCCTTGAAAACTAACAAAATAGGCTGAAAAATTCAATCATGGAGGTGTGGGAGAAGAAGGCAGCTGTAAGAGGGAAGGGATATCTAAGGAGAAGTTTGGAGTAAAGGTTGAAATAAGGCTGGGGCACAGAAGGACGCAACAAGAAGGTGATGGGAGAGAAGGAGATTACAAGCAGGGTGGGTGGAGGAGATGGGAATGCCACAAGAGAGGTAAAGGTGGAGAGGACTGCAAGAAGGGATTCAGGAGAATGTGGCTGCATGAGGCAGATGGGAGATAATGTGCCTGGAAAATGGAGCTGGGGGAAGGAGGAGACTGCAGGAAGTGGTTTGGGAGCTGAAGGGCACTTAAAAGGAGTAATTCTTTTATTTATTGGGTGTCACTGACTCTCTTGTATTTATTGCTTATACCTAGTTACGCAGAAGAAGGTGGTGGTGAATTGCCTTCTTGAACAGTTTCATTCCATATCTGTAGGTGACTTACAATGTCTTTAGAGAGGGAATTCCAGGATTCAAGATGATATTGAAGCAACAGTGATATATTTCTAAATCAGGATGCTGGGTAACTTGAAATGGAACTTATTGATAATGGTGTGCCCATTTATCTGCCATCCTTGTCCTCCTAGATGATCTTGGGTTTGGAAGTTGCTGTCTAACGATCTTTGCTGAATTTCAACAGTGCATCTTGTAGATGGTACACACTGCTGCTACTGAAGTATTGGTGATGGAGAGAGTGAATGTGTGTAGAAAGGACAACAACGATCCAGATGGGTGTTTATGAGAATGGACAGTGGTTACATAGACACCATTAACTATGTTTTTATTCGAGATTTTTAATGCCACAGTGGGACTCGAGCTCACATTCCCAGAACATTACCCTGGGGATCAGGATTACTAGTACAGTGGCATCGCCATATGCCACGGTCACTGCCACTGGATTGCAAGGAAAGCTTCAAATGAGGTGGGAAAGAGAGAAGTAGCAAATGGGATGGAGAGAGATAGGTGCTGCAAGCAGGTATGTGGGGGTGGAGTGGGTGGGAGGGAATTTGCAAGGGAGGAGAAGGCCGGTGAAATAAGAACAATTTCAAACCTGCCAAAAAAGGAATCTGACTGGGAAGCAGGAAAACTTTAAATTACTGAGGCTTAAAGTGACAAAATTTTGGGATCTCTGACATGGAGAAATAAATGCAGTGAATGCTATCTTATTGGCTGTGACTTCAAAAGTCTGAAGGTGTGTTTAATATGATGACTTTTAATGTATAGAGATGTGAATCAATTATTTTGAGAAAAAAAATTGGCTAATCAATGCCTCGTGTTTTATGCCAATTTAAATAATGTGGAGGAAATTAATTCTACCTTATGTGTTGGGCTTTATGTTTAATGTAGGGTTGATAACTAATAAGGATTTTCATGAATTCTTCTAATTCTGCTTCTATGTGAATCCAAATTTTTCATATGTCAACACAAACATAAAGGATATTGCTACTACATGACTGCATCATTTAATAAAAGAGATCATGAAAATAGAAAATGATCTCTGGAAAAGAAAAGTGTAACCACTAAAAATCAAAAAGTAACCTTTGAGAAAAACTCAAAAAGAGCCGTAGAAAAGAGAAAATAATTTTTGTGCCCTCCATTCCCACAGTTTCATGGTTGTTTCTATTGGTACCTACTTTTTTATTTGCAATTTTTTTAACCAGAATTCAAATTCCCAAACTGCCATAGTGATATTTCAACACATAGGGCCTGATTTTAACTCTATACTGAATTTTTTTTGAATGAAATAATAGTATAACTATACATTTTTTAAAAATCATTATTGGACGTAAATTCCTCTACAAGAGTTTCCATAACAATCTGTGGAATCCATTTTGAACCACCATAACTGGAACAAGTCCAAATGCAAAAATATCACTTCAGTTGAGCCTATTCACTTTTGCACACAGCAGCCATTTACAGATGTGAAACATTTACTTAGCTATTGCTATAAAGGCATATTTGATAACCAAACCAAAATTTCTGGCATTCAAACATGAAGATATAGTGTTATTGAATGAGGAGGTGCTCACATTGGGTGGCCTGTACCTCGTCTGCATTTCAAAAAGCCACAAATTAAATTATCAAAAAGCTCCCTTACTTTTTTTTTCACTATAGCAAAGAATAATTTAATAGAGTAAGAGGTAAGTCCACATATTACCATTCATTGAGAATGAAAGCCAAAATCAAATTGAAAATTCAAACTCAAATTATTCAAACTCACTTACAATCATCTGAATTTGGATAAATTTTGATTAGGAAAGACAAATCAGACAGTACATAAAATCAGTAGCTGGTCCAATCTTTACCACCTTACGCCTATGCAGTTTTGGTGGGTTCTCGCCTTATTACAAAAGTTGGTTTGTGTTGTGGGAGCAGGTGGTGGTCCCAATACCAAAGTAAAATACAACCAAGTTTTGCAACAAGCTTGAAACAGCAAAACAATTGTTTCTTTTATCAAAAATAATCTCTTGCTTTGAGTATAATAGTCTGTCCTTAATACTGATGGCAGCTATAGTGCATCTCAGGACTTAATTACATCAGATTTTTTTTGAAATGGAGATAACTAGTGCTTTAGAGAAACTCTGGGTTCAAAGCTCCCTGTTTGTGAAACGTTTATATTACTGTAGGTTTTTCAACCAACCAGTGCATACCCTAGAAAAAAAACTATACAGAATTTTTCAGTACAGTGTTATTCAGGAAAAACTGAGATGTCACAGGATTCTTTGTCCCACTGAAGGGAAGAAAGTCACAATCTATTCATTCAGTAGGCAATGATTGTTCAAACTTCATCCTTGTGAGCTCAGAGTTACATCCTATGGAGCTGAAATTTAAATATCAGATCATATTAACCAGATTACCAGAACGTAATGATGACCATGGAAACAGTCATCAATTGTCAGAAAATCTATCCATTTCATTAATATCCTTTATGAAAGGAAACTGCCACCCTTACTTGTTCTGGCCTACAGAGCTCATAGCAATGTGGTTAACTCCGAACTACCCTTTCAACAAGGAGAGATGGGCAATAAATGGTGGGCAAGCCTGGGACACCCGGATCCTGCAAATGAATTTAAAAATTCTCTGAGGTTGTTGGCAATCGAAAATTTTGGTGTCCTGTTTCAGGCAACGCATTTTCCAAATACACTCACATCTCTTCTACCAGTAGGTGGCAGGAGCTAAAGTAAAATTGGTTGCGGAAGTCCAGGGATTAAAATACCATTGATTCCTGTCCGGCAGTGTTCACACAGACTGCAGGCGAGGTTCCCCAATTTGTTAAGTTCCTGGGTGAGGAGAGATGAACCAGCTCTCCTTCGCTATTATCCACATCCCCAGAAAGTTCTCTTGTGGATAATCTTCCTCCCAGGCCCAACAGAACATTTGTTTTAAAAGGAGCCAATACTGTCGGCTTTTTTGAGTTAATTGAGTGTGTTTATTAAGTATTAAATGTGAGAAGAATGAGTAATGCAACATACATACAAACCGATTAGATAAACAAGGTGAGTCCAAAAAGATGAAGGTTTGAAAGAAAAGATAAATGGATCGTCTCTAAATTGTTCGCAAAGAACAGATAGTTGAAAGTTGCAGGCATTGCATTGGAGATCACTGATAGCATTGATATTGGCAGGTGAACAGTTAATTTCAAGATTCTTAGTTTTGCGTATTGGTCGAGATTCTGTAGTTCTGATTTATTTGACGATGACTGAATTCCAGCATTCAGGGTGAGAAAGTGCTGTTTTGTTGTCCTGTTCCCTGCTTACTGACTTGCTAGCTGGCTGACTTCAAACACTCAGTGAGAAAATCCTTTTACCTGCAAAACAGAGGTGACTAGGGTATAGTTCTCCAACTGTGATCTTGATAGCAGGCTAACACTCAAATCCAGGCAAGTACACACTGGGACATTAGCCTGATGGCACACCTGAGAACTTTAATAGAATTAAAGTTGGCAATTTAACCCCTGATCTTGTGTATTCTTCAAAGGAAAAATACAAAATGTGCCTTCAGTTTGGGACATAATTTGCAGATAGGTGATTTGCTGTTGAGTAGTTGCTCATCAGCTCCTCATTGTGTTTGTAGTCACAAGAGATTACAGTCCTGTTTTGATTTGCCTCTTTCTCCTTTAAGTGCTGTTGTTTGAATTTCACTTTACACCCTTATGTGACACATGATAATACAGCTATTTAGCATAGTCTATTGCCATTTTTGGCTGCATCAACCCTGTTTTACACTTTGGAGTTACAAGTTAAAGATGTCCACATATTTCTTCAGGGTCCTGAGCTGTGGCTGTGACAAAAAGCATGTGAGTTTGTCACTTAGCCCACTCCCAATACCACACTAAAATTCTTATAACAAATAAGATTTAAAGGCACAAACTGGATTAGATTTCATTCAATATTTTATACCCAGCTGAGAAGGCAGACTGGATCTTAATTTAATGACTCATCCAAAAATTGGTACTTCAACAATGCAGCACACCCTCAAAGCTGCATTGCGGCTGAAGTCTTTTAACATAAGCTCATCATATCAAGAACTGCCTCTAGAAAAATTCCTTCCAGTGTAAGTATGCAGTTCAGCTGCCTAATCTTCTCTACTTCTTTCCTGGTCTAAGTTATCAAATTACTTCAAGCCCGACCACCCTGAACAAAGGTCCTTGTAGCAATTTAACTGGTACAAGAGCTGTATAAATTCCATTGAACCTGTTTCCTGTTAAAGAAAAGCAGCGATTTTAATCTGATTTTTTTTACTTTCAAATTGGAAAGTTTCTTTCTGTCTCAGTTGCTGTAATGTATTAAATGTCCATATTTTCTGGCAGCTTCATTGCTACAGTTTATGGAGAGCTATTTTGAGCTACACTTCCTGCTAAATCAGAGCTGAAGCTTGTTCCTCCTTAGTAATGAAAGAGACCAAGGGTGGAATTTAACCATGCCAGCATGACAGAGCAATATTTACTAACCAATTTCACATGAAACAGCAGCCATTTTTAAAATCAGTCTCAACCTTAATAAAATGTAAAACTTTAATTTAATCAACACTTTAAATTGTTGAATTGTTCTGGTACACATCACAGATAAAAAAAAAGAGTATTAAATATATTGAATGAGTTGAGCATTTTAAAGAGGGGTCCCCATAATCTGTCCACAAGACTGTGTTCCCTATTGCTAGTGTCTCCTTTCCATCCTGCCAAATGATATCAGCTTATTTCCTATCAGCGTTGTCATATAAAGGCAAATTGTACAATTTTGTATACTTCCTTCAAGGAATTCTTTAATGTTGTACCAGCTGAGAAAGATGATTGGCAGCTCCTCATATTCACCAGTGTCTTCAGTTTAGAATTTTCCCATCTTCAATTGGAAAGGGGCTGATAGATAACTTTATCCCAAGGATGTGTTGGCATGTAGCAGGATATGAATTGAATTGAATTAACTTTATTATCACTTGATATGTGACTTGTTATGCTCCCTGCAGGTGAATAGAGTTCTAGGATTCCTTATTGTCTTCTAATTATTAACAAAAAATGAACCCTCTTATCTGCACACTGTCTTAACTTACTTCAGAAATCACGTTTTCTAGGTCATAGTCAAACCTGTGCCGACATTGCTCCCATACAGAGTCCTAATCTGTCGACTCCCTCAATCTAAAGATGTGCAGGTTAGCCATGGGACAAGCCATGGGAAATGCAAGGTTACGGGGATACAGCAGGGAGTGGATCTGGGGGCAATGCTCTTCGGAGGGTTGGTGCAGACTCGATGGGCCAAATGGCCTGCTTCCACACTGTAAGGTTCTATGATTCGGTGATAATACAATTGAATTCCATATTAAATTTGAGAAGAAAAACAGTCGGAAAGGACATAAAATGCAATGGTTTATGATTATGTACTTGAAATGTGTTAACAGTGTGTTGACAGATATTCATTCTAGTGGAGGAGTAAAAAGGATTGTGGTTACAATAGAATGCAGTTCATTGAAGGCATCAGATATTGGTCTCTGCAGCTGAGATCGTGAGTCCTGATGGCCATATTACTTTCCTAGTTCTAGGACATCTCCTCAGGTTTGCAAAACTAACTTTCAATCGAATGGAAAGTTTCTAGTTGTTTTTGTATACATGGGTATCAATGACATAGGTTGGAATAAGAAAACAGTTCAGCTGAGGGAGTATAGATGACTGGGGTTAAATTAAAAAGCAGAAACATAAAAGTAATAGTCCCTGGTTTACTCCCTCAGCCACAACCAAATTGTCATGATGTAAATAAGATGAGAAAGTTGAGTGTCTGGCTGAAAGATTGAGATGGGAGAAATGTGTTCTAATTCATGGGGACCTGGCATCTGTATTGGGACAGGAAGAGCCAATGGGTTTAATTGTAATTGTGTCAGAGGATGCATAGCTTGATAATAAAGGATGACATTGGGCATTAGTGAGAAAGCATCTTGGAGTAGAGAATCCAGGAAGTAGAATCAATATAGTAGAGATTAGAGACAGTAAGCGTCAGAAATGCTGGAGGGAGTGGGTTGTAGATTGTCTGGCGATACATATCGTTGAACAAAGCATTAAGCAACAAATTATTCCAGCTTGTAACAAAGTTAGTGTAGTAGGGTATTTAATCTTCAACAGACTGCATCAATCAAATTTCTCAAAGATAGTCTGGAGGAGAATTTTTATAATGCTTTACTTACAGTTTCCTGCAGCAATATGTTATGGGACCAACTAGGAATAAAGTTATTTTAGATTAAAGCTGTTCTAGTATTATGAAGTGAGGCAGGGTTAATTAGTAATGTCAAAGCAAACATTCCACTGAGAAATAGTGTTCATAGTGTGTCTAGAGATAGTAGGAACTGCAGATGCTGGAGAATCCGAGACAACAAGGTGCAGGGCTGGATGAACACAGCAGGCCAAGCAGCA
>NW_025969674.1:0-14176 GCF_021869965.1 Rhincodon typus | reverse complement strand
GGCCTTGCTGCTCCTCTGATGCTGCTTGGCCTGCTGTGTTCATCCAGCTCTACACCTTGATTCCTAACACGTCCGTGCTGACATATTAATTCAGAGCCACGGGGCTAGGAACCCATTCCCGACATCCGCATTCGAACGTTCATCGGCTTCTACCAGCTCCGCCTCCACTGGAGCCACACCCCCTTTACACCGGGCACTGGTGATCCGCCCACTCCCGACGTGCGGCTCAGCCCCGCCCTACCACGCTACGCGCTCAGCCCCGCCCTTCCACGCTACGCTCTCAGCCCGCCCAGCCACGCTACGCTCTCAGCCCGCCCAGCCACGCTACGCTCTCAGCCCCACCCTCCACGCCACGCGCTCAGCCCCGCCTTTCAACGCTCGGCGCTCAGCCCCGCCCACCACGCAGCACGCTCAGGCCCACCCTTCCACGCTGCAAGCTCAGCCCCGCCCTCTCCTTACGGGCAACTGGAGCTCCGCCCCCTTACGCCACCCGCTCACCTCCGCCCCCTTCGCAGCACTCTCCCTATCCGGACCTGTCTCCGAGCTCCGCCTCCTCTATCACGGCGCGCTGTCTGCATACCCAGCTGGTTTTGCGGCTGCGCGCTTCCACTGTGCTTCACATCTGCCCCGCCCATTGGCCGACGTGTGGCCCGGAGTAGGCGGGGTGGAAAGGTATTGTTGGGACACATGATATGGGTTAGCCCCGTCCAGTCCATGGCTCCTGGCTCCCTGAGTGGCTGAGGGCCGCTGTCAATCTGTGTTCAGTCTTGGGCGCAGGCGGAGGGATGCAACTAAGCGAGGAACGTAGGCCCCCCGAGTGCTGGGTCAAATAAATAAACAAACAAACAAACAAACAAACACTGTAAGTAAGGTGGGCTCGGGTCCTCTGTTTCAACAGACAGCGGTCAGTCAGAGGCTCCGGTGAAAAGAGCATTGCTTGTTTATTGCGCTGTAGTGGTTTGGCTTTCCTCCGGGTGTCAGGCTAAACTCGGCGGGGGTGTAGGGCAGTGCCGCGCCCTTTCGTCGATCATAGACAAGCTCCGTACAGCTCTGGAGAAACCGGGGCCTTAGTCGCTTCTTACACTAGGATCAGGGAGGTGGAGTCGAGGGAGGGGTGGCGGCTGCAGGTGGATGAGTTGTTTTAGTGGTCCCAACAGTGACACTGGACACCCCAGTGCCCACTAAGAAGTACGCGGTGTTTGTTTATTACTCATTCTTTTCAATGTTTAAGACATGAAATATGACCCAAATAATTTCACAAACATCCGTATGATCTTAAGTTGAACATTATTCATGATGATGACAGCTGGGCCCTTTTCTGTTTGAAGATGCTGCTGGTATTTGTTTGATCGATCTCGTCTTCAGTTCTTCGAGCAGTTTGCATACATAGAGATTTCGTTGGTGCGAAGATTGTACGTGCTCAGTTGGATGTTGGTTTATTCCCTTTAGCCTTTGTTTTGAATTTAATGTTGTTGCTTGAGGTAATTTGAAATCTTCAAGGCCACATTTTCTCTAGTCTAAAGGATGTTAAATTGTTGTTTTGTAAGCTCATGTCAGGATTCTGCTGATATTTGAGTTTTTTTTCCCTTGTGTGCCATCTGATGTCAGTACTGGCAAACTAGTGATTATGCTGCTCAACAATGTGGCCAATTTTACAGTGACAGTTTTGCAGATTGCAGTTATGTTTCAGAGAGACCAAGATCTTGAAGTTCATTTGATGTGCTTCATTACAGGAAACTGAAATTTTAATGTGGAATAATCTGTACAGTATTAAAGATTAAAATTGAGATTTAAAGCCAATGTGTTCTGTTCAGAATAATTAAGCATAATATTTTACTACAGTTATGCAAAAACTGAGAGGTTCTTGGTCTGAGTGAAGGGAAAAATAATATTTTTCCCAGGAAACAAATCCTCCCTGTGATTTTATTGTTTTCATAAATTACAAGGACATTTGATTAAACTTGTTAAGTTGTAGGGTCAACCATGATAACTGAAATCTTGAGTGGAGATAATTTATTAAATCATGTTACAGCTTTGTTTCTGTAATGCATTTTGAAAAACAAAACTTGGGAGATAGACGATTAAAGAGATATTTAATAGAATTGAAAATTAAGGAATTCTGATGAGGGGGAAGAAAAGAGAATCTGTTTAACCAAATGATACAGAGTCTAGGTTATTGGTAAAAGAACCAGAAGTGAGATGAGCGTTTTTTGAATAATACTGAGTTAGAATGTGGCATTTGCCACCTAAAAGGGTGATGGGTACAGATTCGTATGACTTGTGAAAGGGATTTAAACATGTCCATCAAA
This sequence comes from Rhincodon typus, assembly GCF_021869965.1. Taxonomy (NCBI): domain Eukaryota; kingdom Metazoa; phylum Chordata; class Chondrichthyes; order Orectolobiformes; family Rhincodontidae; genus Rhincodon; species Rhincodon typus. Next base: position 11,867 of record NW_025969674.1, on the reverse strand, counting down.
AGGAATGTTTGGGCTAATGCAGTGGAACTATTTGGAAGGATCTTCCAAGGAGTTTTTTTGAAAGTCACTTGTGAGACATGGATGTCACTGATTAGGCCAGCATATAATGTCTTTGTCCCTGAGAAGGATGTGGTGAGCAGCTATCTTGAATCACAACGGTCCATTTGCTGTAGTGAGACCATAGCAATAGAGAGGGAATTCCAGAATTTTGACCAGGTGACGATGAAGGAGTTTGCAAAGGAAGATGGGTTGAATGGCATTTCCATCATCCTGGGCAGGAGTGCTATTGATGCAGCATGCCTTGAGACAATCTAGTTGAGAATAACTTAAATAATATATAACCACAATCAAATTTAGGACTTTCATGGCCTTAGTCTGCTAATTGTAAATTATTGATTTAAGGCTGCTTCATCATATTAGCCTAATGAATCAGTACAAGTAGCATTTTAAATGCTAAATCAACAGCATTCTGTAACTACTGTCCTGGAGAATTACATGGAATATACAACACAAACAGGCAATTCAGACAACCTGTACGTACCAACATTTAAACTCTAATCAAGCATTTTCATGTCCTTTCTTATTCAAGGTTATTTAACAGTTTCCCCTCACTTGCTTATTTAGCATCCCATTAAATGCATCCATATGATTTAGTCTAAACTACTTCATGTGCAGGTAAATTCCATAGTCTTACTACTCTGGGTAAAGCATTTTTCAAGTTCTTGGTTACTTGTTGACTATCTTGAAATGATAACTATTTTTCTTTTTCCTTTTCCTTTTCCTTTTCCTTGTCACATTTGTTTAGAAGCTGAACTTTCAACTTCATGTTCACGCCATTTCTGTAGACTGCAATTTCCATTGCTAGGACATTGCATAACTTTGTCCCCATCTCGGGTCATTTTTTGCTGAAATGCACATTCATGCTTTCTTTACCTCTGGACTTGACTGTTACATCACACTGATGGCAGGTTGCCCTAACTCTACTTTGGCTGAATATGAGATCTATAAAATTATGCTGCTCTTTTTCTTAACTTGCACTGTCCTATTCCACTATCACCTTTGGGTTTGGCCATATTAGCTTCAAGTTAGACAGTACCTTGGTTTTTAAAGTTATCATCCTTGTTTCCAAATTTCTCCATGGCCTTGCTTCTCCCTGTCCCTAATGTTCACCAGCTCTGCAGCACTTAAGATATCTGCACTTGTGTAATTCTAGCCTCTGTGGTAACCTGTTTTAGTTACTCCACTTCATGGTTATGTCTTTGATTGCCTAGGCCCTGCAATGTAGAAAGTCTCCTCTGCACCTTTCTGCCTTTCTTCTTTCCTCCTTTTTAAAGCATTCCTCAAAACCTACGTCGTTGACCAGACTTTTGGTCATATGGTATAATGGTCATATGGTATATCTTTGTGGCTTGATGTCATAGTTTATTTTATTGTGCTCCCAGCTTGGGTACCACGCACAGTTCTTGTTACCAGGCAAGAGGAAGGACGTAATTGCACTGGAAGGGACGGCAAGGATATTCATCAGGATGTTGCTTGGGATGGAGCATTTTCATTATGAAGAGAGGCTGGATAAGCTTGGTTTGATCTCCTTGGAGCAGAGAAAGCTGAGGGGGTCCTCCATTGAGGTGTGTAAGATTGTGAGGGGCATCGACAGGGTGGATAGGAAGCAGCTGTTCCCCTTAGTTGAATAAGGAGGGGGCGTAATTTTAAGGGAAAGGACAGAAGCTTTAGAGGGGATTTGTTGAAAATTTTTTAACCCAGAGGGTGGTGGGAATTAAATGCATTGCCTGGGAGGGTGGAAACCTCACAAGCTCTTTAAAAAGTAAGTGGATAAAGACTTGAAACGTCATAACATTCAAAGCTATGTATTGAGTGCTGGAAAGTGGGACTAGTGTAGATAGATTGGCACAGACTTGATAGGCTGAAGGACCTCTTCTGTGCCGTATGAATATGAAATGAGAGTTTAGAGGTATTTCATGGGAGACTTTTTTTAAAGAAGTGATTCCCTCTATGGCCTAATAGAAGAGAGGGAACTTGCAGTGCTAGCTGATCACATGGCCTTAATCTTAAGGAAAAATGTCTACGAGCTCCTTATATTTGTTGGAGGTACGGATGGTGAAGACAGGATGAAGGGACTCAGAAAAATATTAAGAAACTAAAGTTGAGTAACCAATTTGAGATAAGCGTGCTTCCTCCAAGAGTTCTGCTTGTCAGTTTGTTTAATGCTAAGCACACATTGGTCACAGCTTACTATATATGCTAAGGAAGTTGTACATCCTGTCTGAGTATTGCAGTTAGGTTGCCAAGAGACAGCATCTTGGTAAAGTTAAGAAACCTTAGCCTGTGAAGGCTGAATTATTCTTGTGTGTTGTGCCTTGGGATGCTTGTTGAAGTTAAAGCTGTTGTATAAATTTGAACTTTTCTTGTATTTTTGTTACATTTTTTGACTCAAATGCGGTGATATGTTTGTAGAGGTTAAGAAAGAAAGTCGAGTCCTCAGACATCAACTGATACCAATTGATTTTTATTTGACAGTTGGAAGTAGTTTTGCGCATGTAATATGATGCATGATCCTGTCTCAAGACTGAGCACCCATATGGTGCTGTGGGCCCTCATCAGCAGAATTGTACTCCAACACAGTCTGCAACCTCGTGGCCCACATATCTCCCATTTGACCTTGACCATGACCATGAAGCCAGGGGATCGACTGTGGTTCAATGAACAGTGCAAAAGAGCATGCCAGGAACAACAACAGGCATACCTGAAAATGAGGTGTCAACCTGGTGAAGCTACTAAACAGAACTGCAAGCCAAGCAGCATAAGTAGCAAGTGATAGAGCTGAGCGAGCCCACAACTAACGGATCAGATCTAAGCTCTGCAGTCCTACCACATCAACTCGTGCGTGCTGGTGATCAATTAAATAACTCACTGGAGGAAGAGGTGCCACAAATATCCCCATCCTCAATGATGGAAGAGACCAGCACATCAGAGCAAAAAATAAGGCTGAAGCGTTTGCAGCATTCTTCAGCCAGAAGTGATGAGGAGATGCCTGTGTTGGACTGAGAATCTTAGAATCCCTACAGTGTGGAAACAGGCCCTTCGGCCCAACAAGTCCACACCGACCTTCTGAGCATCCCACCCAGACCATTGCCCTATAACTCACCTAATCTACATATCCCTGAACACTATGGGCAATTTAGCATGGCCAAGCCACCTAGTCTGCACATCTTTGAACCGTGGGAAGAAACCGGAGCACCCGGAGGAAACCCACGGAGACATGGGGAAAATGTGCAAACTCAACGCAGACAGTTGCCTGAGGGTGGAATAGAACCTGGGTCTTTGGCACTGAGGCAGCAGTGCTAACTATTGAGCCACCGTGCTGCCCACCCTGTGGGCTGTGGTAGACAAGGTCAGAAATCATACAACACCAGGTTAATAGTCCAACAGGTTTATTTGGAAACACAAGCTTTTGGAGCCTCACTCCTCCTTCAGGTGTTAGTGAGAGAGGTAGTATCAGACACAGAATTTATAAGTAAAAGATCAAAAGGTCATACCACTGATCAGGATGTATTAAACAAACCTGAGATGCTGTTAAACCTTCAATCACTTAGGAATTTTTAATTGATTAATACGTATATGTAAATCCCCGAATTCCTTTCAAGTTACTGTTTTGAGAGAACTGGATACTGTGTCTGATACTACCTTTCTCATTAACGCCTGAAGGAGTGAGGCTCTGAAAGCTTGTGTTTTCAAATCAACCTGTTGGACTATAACCTGGTGTTGTGTGTTTTCTGACCTTGTTGCGCCAGAGCTGCCAAGTGGATGATCCATCTCTGCCTCTTCCACTGGTCCCCAGCATTACAGATATTCGTCTTTAGCCATTTCGATTCAATCCATGTGATGTCAAGAAATGGTTGGAATCACTCGATACTTCAAAGGCTCCGTGCCCTGACAATATTCCAGTAATAGTATTGAAGACTCATGCTCCAGAACTTGCTGCTCCCCTAGCCAAGCTGTTCCAGGGCAGTTACAACACGACATCTACCTGACAATGTGGAAAATTGCCCCTGTATGTCCTGGACATAAAATGGAGGACAAATGCAATGCTGCCAGTTATCGCCCTATCATCCTGCTCTTGATCATCAGTAAAGTGATGGAAGGTGTCGTCAGCAATAACCTGGTCAGTGATGTCCAATTTGGGTTCCACCAGGGCCGCTCAGCTCATTACAACCTCAGTTCAAAAATGACAGAAAAGCTGAATTCCAGAGGTTAGATGAGAGTGACAACCCTTGATATCAAGGCTGCATTTGACTAGGTGTGGCATCAAGGAGCCCTAGCAAAACTGAAATCAGTGGGTATCAGGGGCAAACTGGTATCATATTTGGCACATAGTAAGATGGTCATGGTTGTTGGAGGTCAGTCAGCTCAGCTTCAGGACATCACTGCAGAAGTTCTTCTGGGTGGTGGCTGGGCCCAATCATCTTTAGCTGGTATCAGTTACCTTCCCTCCATCATAAGGTCAGAAGTGAGGATGTTCACTGATGATTGCATAATTTTCAGCAGCATTCGCAACTCCTCAGATAGTCTATGTTCAAATGCCACAAGATCTGGACAATATCCAGGCTTGGGCTTAAAAACGGCAAGTTACATTGCCTCGCATTTCTGTGGCACCAATGACCATCTCCAATAAGAGATGATCTAATCACTGACCCTTGACATTAAATGGTATTACCATCACATGATCAACATTCTGGGCACTGCCATTGACTAGAAATTCAATGGGACTCGCCACATTAACAGAGTGGCTACAAGAGTAGATCAGAGGCTAGGAATACTGCATTGAATAACTCTCCTCCTAACTCCCCAAAGCCTGTATACCATCTGCTAGGCACAAGTCAGTAATGTGATGGGATACTGCCCACTTGCCTGGATAGATACAGCTCCAACAACACTCAAGAAGCTTGACACCATCCAGGACAAAGCAGCCTGTTTGATTGGCACCACATCCACAAGCATCCACTCCCTCCACCACCGACACTTTGCAGTGGCAGTGTGGGTGTTTTTTTGTATATTCATTCACAGGAGGAGGGCATTGCTAGCTGGACCAGCATTTATTTCCCATCCCTAATTGTCCAGAGTTGAGAGTTAACCACATTGCTGTTGATCTGAAGTCACATGTAGACCAGACCAGGTAGAATTTCCTTCCCTGAAGGACATTAGTGAACCAGATGGGTTTTTCCATCAATCGACAATGACTGTTAATTCCAGATTTTTACTGAATTCAAATTCCACCATCTGCAGTGGGATTCAAACCTGAGTCCCTAGAACATTACCTGAGTCCTTGGCTTGATACTTTATCAATAATACCTCTAGGCCATTGCCTTCACTCCCGGTACTATCTATTAGAAACACTACAGAAATTCACCAAAGATCCACAGATAGTGCTTTCCAAACCTACGACCCCTTCCACCTAGAAGGACAAGGGCAGCAGATACACAGGAGCAGCACCATCTGCAAGTACCCTCCAAGCCACTCACCATCCAGTTGGGAATATATCACTGTTCCTTCACTGAGGGCCTTGTAGGTCAACGTATAATGTGGACTGCAGCAATTTAAGAAGGCAGCTCATTACCACCTTCTCGAGGGCAACTAGGGATGGGCTATAAAATGCTGGCCAGCCAGCAATGTCTATGTGCCATGAGTGAATGAAAAATACAAAATGATTTTTGGGCCTTTATTCACACATTATGATCTCCGTTGATGGTAGTACTAGACTTGTCAGCTCCTAGAATTACATCTAGCTTGATAGATTCATGGTTTCTTTTGTTTATTTAGTTAACATGGTTTGTCATTGAGACATACTCACATGCAGCTGCAGATTTTCTTTACTGCCACAATGGTGGTTTCGTGCACAAAACAAGAAATGAATCAAAACCAAGCTATCTAAATATGGAGCACATGTTAGAAAAATCTTAAAACACCACAGCAAAAGTACCTGTAAGTTTCAACCATTTCTTGAAACAATGTTAGAAATTCAAATCCAAAGAAATTACACCCCATTGCCTAAATCCTTAGAATTCTTAACTGACTCTTGACAGTTCCTTTGCCATGTATTCTGGAGACAGTTCAGTGAGTCTTTTCCAAATCTACCAACATGAGCTTTTCCACAATGCTAAGTTCCAGTATCCTGCAGATTTCTAACCACACCCTCCTGGTTTGCAAGTTTCATGAAGTAAACTTTTGCTACTGAGAACTGTTATTCTCTCTGCTCTGAAATATCCTTTTTCTAGGAGAGAAGCTATGTATGTTTCTAACCTCAGTCAAGTCTCCTCAAGTCCTTCTTTAAAACATTTACTCTTTGGATTTTCTAAACTAAAATCAATCTTTGATTCTTCCGCACTGAAAATCAGCCAATAGTTTTTCGTGTTTACTCTACCTGTCGTGTAACAGATGTTGAGCTATGTGGCCTGTAGTTTCCTGCTTTCAGTCCTTTTTTGAATAAAGGAGTTACGTTTGCTATTTCCAATATGATGGAATGTTCCCTGAGTCATCTATCTCATTAGTCACATCTTTTAAAATTGAGGGTTGAAAAATTGCTGCTTTCAGTTAAATCAGTCTCAACATTTATGTGCAGCACAATATCCATAGGAAATCACTAAGAGCAATCTTAAGCAATTTTCAAGGTTACTATCATTATTCTGGTTCTAGCCATCTTACAACATTTCCACATTTAAAATCAAGCCGTGCTTAACAGACTAAGCTTCTGCCAATGTCCTGAAGATCGTTTTCTGAAGAACTGGTCTACTTGTCTCAAATTCTTATAAGCATTTCAGAAAAAATAAAATTAGTTCCCCAATCTGAAACAAAACTCTACTAGCTGTTAACTTCTACATTGTGATTCTTGGCACTAATTGTCAGAAGCTATGATAGAAAAGCAACTAGAGATGCAAAATAATAAATGGTTAATCGTTAAGTGTTAATCTTGCAATTACCATCTTGCAGTTAATGTTTAAACCAGATTATAAAAATACCAAAGGCATCAGTAACATTTGAGAAAATGTCAGGGAGTTGTCAGCCCGCAGCTTCAATGATTTGCTCAATACTTTAGGTTGGAATGGTGGATCAGTAATGTGTGATGTCACTGAGTGGAAGATAAAATTAAAAAAAAAACTTTCCTCAGTCAGAGATGTGTTTGCCACGTGAAAGTTTGGTGATTGTTTTCACTACGTTTTTTGGGGTTGGAAGGCATGAGTGGGCACGTGGTGAAGGAGTGAAACAATACTTTGCCGCAGTTCACCATTATGGGGCGGTGATGATGAAAACGCAAAACTAATCTGCTGAAATTAGAGATTAAGACTGCAGTGTGTTTTCCTGTGTTAAAACTTTATTGTGCTCATGTGCTAATATTAGCTGTTCATTACCTTGCACAGAGAAACTAAAACTATCCTGTGTGTGCAGGAAACCAAGCTGTCCAAACAGCAATTTATCAGCTCAGTTAGTCTTTTGGACTTGTCACAAGAAAGGGAGAGATTGGAGTGAAAATAGTTCACAAGGTAAATTTCCTGGTAGGACTATGAAAACGGATACTTGTTTACAATAATTTCTGTTAACTAAATGATACAAATCTTGGTTTTACCTTTATCAGACTTCAAAGTAGAAATTTATTTAAGTTCTAAGCCACAGTATTTTAAATTTGTACAGGTTTTGAAAGACAAGTGCTCTGAATTTGTGTTAGAGATTAATGTTTTCCTCGGGGCCATGGGCTGAAGGATGCATATGTTTGTTAGTAGAGTTTCCTGTAACACCCATTTCATTACTGAAGTTCCATCTGGTCATAACTTCTCTACTTAAGATGATTTATCTTGAAGGTTCTTTTATTAGTTGGCTTGATGCTTTTAAGAATGTAAATATTATTTAAACAATACCTGTTTAAAGTATTAAGATTATATTAATTAACCACAAATGCACTAACAGGTGTGTTTACTAACAGCTAGATAGTCATAAATTTCTTCCAGCTCTATGCTTTAAATTATACTCAGTAAAAATTGAAAAGAAGCAATGAGTAAATTTACGGGTTCACTGAAGCAACAACTTTCATAATTTCCTCAAATGTTACTGATGCCTTTGGTATTTTTATAATCTGGTTTAAACATTAACTGCAAGATGGTAATTGCAAGATTAACACTTAACGATTAACCGTTTATTATTTTGCATCTCTAGTTGCTTTTCTATCATAGCTTCTGACAATTAGTGCCAAGAATCACAATGTAGAAGTTAACAGCTAGTAGAGTTTTGTTTCAGATTGGGGAACTAATTTTATTTTTTCTGAAATGCTTATAAGAATTTGAGACAAGTAGACCAGTTCTTCAGAAAACGATCTTCAGGACATTGGCAGAAGCTTATTCTGTTAAGCACGGCTTGATTTTAAATGTGGAAATGTTGTAAGATGGCTAGAACCAGAATAATGATAGTAACCTTGAAAATTGCTTAAGATTGCTCTTAGTGATTTCCTATGGATATTGTGCTGCACATAAATGTTGAGACTGATTTAACTGAAAGCAGCAATTTTTAAAAGTTGATTAGTTTACATTGAGTATGGGTCAGGTGTGAATAAATAGAGGATTTACTAAAATAATTTGGGAAGCATTTGAAAAAAATGCCCTGTTGATTTCTTCCTCTAGGTGCAGTGTACTTAAAAGGGCACAGTAAGACCCTTCCTGTTTCCCATCTTGGTGATTTCACCATGACATGACACCCGTCTTTGCTCACAAGTCTAATGCGCAGATTTTAGCGTGCCTACAGCTAGTTTAGCCATTCATCACCAAATCTGACTTCTATATCAAGAATATTCAAGCTTTTTTCCTCCTCTGCCTACATCAGCTTTGTCATGAAAGTGGATTATTATTGACTTTTCACCTGAAACCCCTTCCCTTTCCCTTCGACTATCACTTTCAACAAATGTAAGCTGAAGTGGGCTCCGTTGTTAGTAAGGCTAGGATGTTTTCAGATGCTATTTTCCCTTTTCCAGCAAGCCAGACCCCTTCCCAGCATTCCCTTCCTGAATATGTCTGCTCTGAATTTCTTTCTTTAGTACTGTTTTCTGTTCCTCTTGGTGTAGCATAGCAACTGATTTTGGCAATGGGGAAGAATCACATTTGAAAGATGATGGTTCTTCAGGTGAGTTTGTTTTCATTTGTTAGTGGGAATGTGGGCATCACTACCTGCTTCAACCGTTATTGCCTGTTCCTGATTACCCTCTAAAATGATAAGCTACGTTCGTGAGCCACTATTCTGATGTCTGATTAGTGTCCAGACCAGACTACTTTTATCAAATTGTGTTGCTGATCTATGTAAATGGACAGAGGTCAACATCAAACAGTCCTGATTTTAAACTTCTAGGAAAGTCTGTTCTTTGAATAGGTTATTTATGTTGCAGTATTATATTAGAAGTGAAAAGTCAATCACAATTATGGCAAATCAAGGCGGTTTAGTGAAGTGAATCGTTCAGCTGGAGCAGCGAAACTTGTGTAGCTTGCTGAAAAGAGCACATTCTGTTCATCTTCTGTCAGTTATTTTGCATTGCATTATTTATTTTAATTGAAATGTATAAGAATAAACATATAAACAAATAATGAACAAAAAATGGAGTGACACAACTTAGTTTTTGATTAAAGAAGCGTGATTGTTCTTGCAGAGACGAAATGTCACCAAACTTTGAGCAATTTCAGGAATGCATACCTGGCCTGAAGTACTAGCTCACTGTATGGGCTGCAGTGATCCCCATACATACATCATAAACTTAAATGACCTACAGCAGGCAACTCTGTATAGAATAAGGACCACCAGTGGTCCATTCATAGGATCTGTGAAATCCACTAGAAAGAAAGGTGGTTCAACAATGGCATCCTCTCTCCAGTCAATTTGTGTGGAATCAAATTGCTGAAGTCTCAATCAGTTCCATTGGGTAGAACGTGTCATTCATGTGCTTCACACCAGACTCCCAAGGCAATTGCTAGTTTTAGAACTTTGTCGTGCTAGGAAACCCTCTGGATGATAGCAGAAACGTTTTAGACATGCCCTTAAAGCATCCCTGAAGAGATAAAGCATTCCTGCCAACTCTCGGACCGCTCAGGTTTATGACTAACCAAAATGGAGCAGCCTTGTTTGATAAACACCAGATGTATCATGACTTTTCCTCAAACTATTTCTGAAATCTCCAGGCACCGAAAACATCTAAATAGCCCATCCCGTCATGCACTGTCTGTCCAATGTATGGCAGAGTCTGCTCGTTGTGAATCGGACATATCAACATGTGGGCCTCATTTCATAGTTTTCTTATGTTTACTAATACATTGTTAAAGGGTGGTATTGGAATTAACATTATAAGTTGTGCTATCAAACTAAGTTTCACTGTGATCTCATATGTCTTGAAAGAAAAAAATGCAGTGTGTCATATTGTAATCTGTTTTTATTAGACTCTTAAGTAATTTATAATAGTTGCTTTAACTTATTGTTTTGTACAATTACTGACATCTTAAAAGTATTCAGGTCATAATTAGTCTTCTTATCTTTTCAAGTGATAAAACTCGCTCTGCAAAAATTTCTACTACAGTGTGGAGTAATTGCCAAATACTTGGGTAATTTTGGATAAGTCTTGAGGCACTGACCTGAAAAGTGTTTGCTGCCTTGGTGACCTGAACAGTGGCTAAATTGAAACTGTTTTGTCTCTTAACCAAGATCATAAATTCCTTCCAGATACCTGAAAGACATGTTCAGAACTTGATGTTTTGGAATTTGAAATTGGATATGGGATTTAAACATATTTATATATTTCATATACAACTTCACTTCCTTTTTGTTTTATTGAGGTGGAAATCTTAAGAAACGGCATGAGTGTTGTCACGTTCTTTGCTTCAACAGTTACTGTTTACTGATTATATGGGAAATTTGTGTTCAACGTGATTTAACACAAAGCCATGGCAACATTCTACAGAGAATGAAAGTATCAGTGAGAACAGCTTGACCAGTAACTGCTCCAGGCCAACAGAGGAAAGCAAACTGAATCAGCTAATGAGCAGCGCCAATATAAAAAAAAATGCCATGGAAATAGTCAAACAACATCCTTAGGCATTTTGGTTAGAGAGCAGAGATGGTCAGTCTTGTGGTGTCAGCATTCTCAGTGACCACTTTGAAGCAAAGTGCTTTTTGGAACTGATAAAAATCTTGAAGCTGCACACCGAGTACTCTGTATAATTTATTCCAGCATTTAAACTGCAGTGAAAGGAAAGATTGCCATAATGTTATACTGAGCTGTGTTGGAGGTACAACAAACATTTGTATGATTTTATTGCTTTCAACATAATCAAGATCGAAATGCCATTCACAAGGGCATTATAAAATATAATATTGAACCACGTAGAGAGATATTAGGTCAAACGACCAAAAGCTTTGTCTCAGACATCATAGAATCAGAGCTATAGAAAAGGCCCTTCAGCACCCTCGAGACTTTACCACTGAAAATACTAGTCAATATTACTGTCAATACTAGTCCCACTTTTTCACATTAGGTTATGGCCCTGAATGTTGTTATACTTCACTTCAGGTGTTCATCTAAGTGCTTTTTAAAGGTTGTGAAATTACCTTCCTCAACTATCCTCTCAGGCAGTGCATTCCAGATTACCACTCTTGTGGGTGAAAAAGGTTTTCTTCAAATCCACTCAATTTCCTGCCTTGAAAAGTGTACCCCCTTCTTTTTGACCCAACAACTAAGGGGAACAGAGATAACAAGGTGTAGAGCTGGATGAACACAGCAGGCCAAGTAACATCAGAGGAGCAGGAAGGCTGACGTTTCGGGCCTAGACCCTTCT